>NC_067119.1:27137299-27162299 GCF_021347895.1 Acanthochromis polyacanthus | reverse complement strand
TATCTCTATCACTCCTAGTGGTTGACTGTGGTACAGGTGATAGGAGCACTGACTCATAAAGGCTAAAAATGCCTTCAGTTTTGTAATGAAATGGAAAAAATATAAAAAATAAACATCAAATAATAATGTTATGCCAAAATTCGATTTTTATTTAATTTTTGTTTGAGGGTCCGGCCCCCAAAGTGACTATCCGGTAAAATTCTGGCCCTCTGGCAAATATAGTTGGTGACCCCTGCTCTACTGGAAAGGTGAGTCTAAAGGATTTTACAGGAGAGAGTCATTTGTGATGCAGACAGTCTTGGATTTTTATGGAACTTGATATGAATATGAAATATGAAACATTTCAGTCCAGGTGCACCATAAGACTTTCACTTGAGCTTTTATTTAGGAGAGTAATGATTGGAAAGTGGAGATAGCCAAGAGAGAGCTATATAAGCCAAATTAGCCTGGCCCAAATATACGTCTTACGTGTAGTGGGGCGGCATGGCTCAGTGGGTAGAGTGGCCGTCTTGTAACTGGAAGGTTGCCGGTTTGATCCTCGGCCCGTTGAGCTCATGTCGAGGTGTCCCTGAGCAAGACACCGAACCCCTAATTGCTCCTGATGGGTTGTGGTTAGCACCTTGCATGGCAGCTCCTGCCATCAGTGTGTGAATGTGTGTGTGAATGGGTAAATGTGACATATCATCATGTAAAGCGCTTTGGATAAAAGCGCTATATAAATACAACCATATATCATCACCTAATATGACTCTGTTTTCACTGGTTGGACTGAAGAAGACTAAGACCAGGAACACTGTGGCTCTAGAGGGAACACTCTCCTCTATTATGACTATTAAAATGGCTGGTTTGGAGCCATGCAATAAGTGGGAACCCACCCCAGAGATCATCAAGGCTTCAAAAAAGGCCATAAGGGAGTACAACATGGCTCACAAAAATTCATTTTTCCCTGTTCTTTTCCTGTTCCTGTTTACAACTGTGCCATTTATTCTGAGTTGACAGTCTTTATTATTTATTTTTGGGCCTCGTTAATAAGTTATTCATTCATTTATTCCTGGGTTTGGTCCATGTCACCCTGCTCCTGTGATATCCAGTCAGATCTGGTTTAGTCCTGATTTTAGTTCATGTCACCCTGCTCCTGTGAGACAGAGTTTAGTGACTGATTGTAATTCTGTTCAATGAATAGATAATTGAAGTTATAAAGATTTTTTTGCTTTTGCTTAAGCACTTTTTATTGTTTAGTTGGCTGATGTGGTCAAATTGAAGCTGTTGTGCATTAGAATCCTCCAAGACAAATGTTACAAGTGGTTGCTGGAGTTATTTCAGTTATGCAGATATTTATGAAAAATGCTGAAATGTGTTGTGCTCATCCAGCCACAGAACTTTCATCCATATTTTACATGAAGAACCATTTTCAATACTGCCTGCCGTTGCATTTTTTTTTTGCATTTTTTTTTTTAGCTCAATGTTTTTTTATTATCCCTCTATAATAAGATTTTAACAAAATGCTCATAAAATATACCAGAATGCAGGAAATACGATCAGTAAGTTTCAAAATTTTCTGGGGGAGGGCCCCAAGACCCCCCATCAGCATCCTGCACAAAACAAATCTCACTCTTGGCAGCTCTGAGTTATTGTGTTGTGAGCAAAAGTCATGGCCACTGTGGTGTAAAACATTTACACAGTAAAGTATCTCTGAATAAATCTAAATCTTAATGTGGAAAAGCAATTTCTCAGTTTTTGTTAGCTGTAAAATTAAATGTTCGCTCCCATCCTGTGCATCTCCTGGGGGCTAAGCCCCCCTGTCCTTAAAACCTAGTGGCGCCTCTGCTCGAGACGCTGCCTGGCAAAGCATTGCCGACCGTTTAAATGCGTGTTGTTTTTTTTTTAATGAAGCTCTTAGTCTGAGCGTACACACGCACACATGTCTGAAAATTTAATTTTCAGAGGTCAAGTTTTTGACACTAATTAGGGATAACCCACAACTGCAGTGGTTGATGACTTTTTTTTCCTCATCCTGAAGTTTGTCACACTACTGTGGCCCAGAGGAGATCAGTCTTGATGAAATAAAGCTTTTCAAAACCCATTGAAGACATTTTTTATGTGTGTATAAACATATATATATATATATATATATGAGAGAAAGAGGCTACAACATAGCCTGGTTTTGTGTAATGTGATGGTGGTTTTCACTTTTTACTCTGGTAGGCCTAATTCATGTTCTTGATTTGTGAAATATATATCCACCATAGATGAATAAAGCAGCAACATACACACGTGGACAAAATTGTTGGTACCCCTCAGTTAAAGAAGGAAAAACCCACAATTCTCACTGAAATCACTTGAAACTCACAAAAGTAACAATAAATAAACATTTATTGAAAATTAAATAATCAAAATCAGCCATCACTTTTGAATTGTTGATTAACATAATTATTTAAAAAAACAAACTAATGAAATAGGGCTGGACAAAAATGATGGTACCCATAACTTAATATTTTGTTGCACAACCTTTTGAGGCAATCACTGCAATTAAACGATTTCTGTATTTGTCAATGAGCGTTCTGCAGCTGTCAACAGGTATTTTGGCCCACTCCTCATGAGCAAACAGCTCCAGTTGTCTCAGGTTTGATGGTGTCTTCTCCAAATGGCATGTTTCAGCTCCTTCCACATATGTTCAATGGGATTCAGATCTGGGCTCATAGAAGGCCACTTTAGAATAGTCCAACGCTTTTCTCTCAGCCATTCTTGGGGGTTTTTGGCTGTGTGTTTTGGATCGTTGTCCTGTTGGAAGACCCATGACCTGCGACTGAGACCAAGCTTTCTGACACTAGGCAGCACATTTCTCTCCAGAATGCCTTGATAGTCTTCAGATTTCATCGTACCTTGCACACTTTCAAGACACCCTGTGCCAGATGCAGCAAAGCAGCCCCAAAACATTACTGAGCCTCCTCCATGTTTCACCGTAGGGACAGTGTTCTTTTCTTCGTATGCTTGGTTTTTGAGTCTATGAACATAGAGTTGATGTGCCTTACCAAAAAGCTCCAGTTTGGTCTCATCTGTCCAAAGGACATTCTCCCAGAAGCTTTGTGGCTTGTCAACATGCATTTTTGCAAATTCCAGTCTGGCTTTTTTATGAGTTTTTTTCAGCAGTGGTGTCCTCCTTGGTCGTCTCCCATGAAGTCCACTTTGGCTCAAACAACGACGAATGGTGCGATCTGACACTGATGTACCTTGGCCTTGGAGTTCACCTTTAATTTCTTTGGAGGTTGCTCTGGGCTCTTTGGATACAATTCGAACGATTCGTCTCTTCAATTTGTCATCAATTTTCCTCTTGCGGCCACGTCCAGGGAGGTTGGCTACTGTCCCGTGGGTCTTGAACTTCTGAATAATATGAGCCACTGTTGTCACAGGAACTTCAAGCTGTTTAGAGATGGTCTTATAGCCTTTACCTTTAAGATGTTTGTCTGTAATTTTTTTTCGGATGTCCTGGGACAATTCTCTCCTTCGCTTTCTGTTGTCCATGTTCAGTGTGGTACACACCTTTTCACCAAACAGCAGGGTGACTACTTGTCTCCCTTTAAATAGGCAGACTGACTGATTATGAGTTTGGAAACACCTGTGATGTCAATTAAATGACACACCTGAGTTAATCATGTCACTCTGGTCAAATAGTTTTCAATCTTTTATAGAGGTACCATCATTTTTGTCCAGGCCTGTTTCATTAGTTTGTTTTTTTAAATAATTATGTTAATCAACAATTCAAAAGTAATGGCTGTTTTTGATTATTTAATTTTCAATAAATTTTTATTTATTGTTACTTTTGTGAGTTTCAAGTGATTTCAGTGAGAATTGTGGGTTTTTCCTTCTTTAACTGAGGGGTACCAACAATTTTGTCCACGTGTGTAGGTAACACCTAAAACCAAAGTAGGAATACTTTGGAAAAAAGGGGCAACTTCATGTGGAGATGTTTCATCAAACACTCAAACTTTGAATAAAAAAGCAGAAAAAAACATGTAGGCCTATAGAGGAGATGTCATTTTTATTAGAGATGATAGTGCTACTGTGCCCTACATTTAAATAAGGGAGAAGACACAAATGAGCTTGTACACAAAATAGTTATCTCATCATTTGGCATCACCTTTGGATTATCATCATGATCAGATTGGACCGCTGGTAAAAGGAAGGTATTCTTTATGGAAAACTGTGGCTGTTGTGTCCTGCTTATTTTAAGACAATCTGTGCCTATTCCTGTTACGTGTTGACTGCACTTTGAGGGTGAAAGAAGAAAGAAAATCAGATATTTCCAAGTGTTTACCGCTGGTGGATTCGAACCCACGGCGCAATGAAAAGTAAAACCACATTTAATCTACTTAACTACGCCCTAACCACTGATCACAGTTGCACACTGTGACAAAATGTGTAGTGTAATATGATATAGTTTGATTCACGGTTATTCCAGCGTTATTTAAAAAAGGTCTCAATGTATGTCACTGAACAAGAACATCATTGATTACAGATCAAGGTGAATTTAATGTGTAACATGCGGTTCACAGGCGTCTTTCTGAAGCTCGTCAGAACCTTCTCTGACATGGGGCTAAAGTAAGCTTGACTGTTAGCCTGCCCCGGACCAGGCTTGTCGCTCTGGCTGAGTTACCATGGTTACCAAGCCAGGCTAGCCCTAAGCCTTGTTGGTGGAACAAAACTCTCACTAAAGTTAGCGAAGCTGACCGAAATAAGCCAGGCTTAGACTTAAGCCAGCTTCATGGAATACCCCCCAGGTGTTAAACGCTTGACAGAATGACGAAGATCTATACATTAAGCATAATAAGCACATGCAGTAAATAGAAATATCCACTAAATAAAGAATATAAACATGACAACAACATTAACTAGTCACAACATCACACATATTCCTTAGAAAATACTCAATCTTTCATTCACATACAACCGTCTAACGAAGGATTTCTCTGCCGACTGTTGTCAGTCACCCGTTATGTTGCCACGCTGTTCATTACTATGTGACATCACTCTCCACAGATGTCCCATATGGGCACTAAATCAGACAGAAAGGAAATGTCAACCTAACATCTTTAACTTTGGGGCTTTTTCTACAATGAGGCTGCAGCATTCCTATAACTGCAGTAAGGTAGTAGCAACGAAAAACCAGTGAACTGGCTATAGTAACAAGGGATGTGTTTAACCAAAGACCTGTTTGTTACCATTGCATGAAGGCTAGAGTTATTATTTGTGAATGTAGTGTAATTTCTACCTATCACTCAAGACCCACATTTACATTTACATATTGTAACTGGTAGAGTGTATTATGGAAAGTTTATTTTAGGATGTGCTGATTGTTTCTCTAGGCTAAATGTTATTTTGAAGAAGGTCTTCTAAGTCTAATATAATTTATGTCTAAGTACTGTGTAGCTGCAATGAAGCTGAGTAAGCAATGGCCATGATTACGACTGTTAACATGTTTCCTAACTAACGAAATATCTGAGTGTGTGTGTATATATATATATATATATATATATATATATATATATATACACACACATATATATAGACACACACACACACTCACTCAGATATTCCATTAGTTAGGAAATGTCAACAGTCGTAATCATGGCCATTGCTTACTCAGCTTCATTGCAGCTATTTGGGAACCATCAAAATAGTTTTCAGAAAGATGTACTGTAAAAGACATGCTAACCTAATGCCTAATACCAAGTTATTTTTCTATTACAGGTTCTGCTATGCCACAGCATCCTTGAGAGGCTCCATTTTCAGCTGCTTTACATTTTAAACCACAGGCCACTGGCTTTGGACCGCATACAATCTGTGTGCACTCACTACCTGGCTTTTTGTAGTGCTATTTAAGTAGCATTGATTTATTTACAAGCAAATCTTTCAGTCCAAATAGGTGCAGGTCAAGCAGGATGCCCCAAGATTTATTTTAACCCTTTAACCCTTAGTACCTGCATTATCTTCTTGAAATCCTTTTATCTGTCACAACTATCGCAAGCCTGTTGGGGGTGTCAAGACATACTATCCACAGAATACTCTCAGAACACAACATGTCAGTGATCTCTCTCTCAAAAAACCTGGTTCAGTGATTTCCATAACCTCCGCCCCAACCCCCAATTTGCCCTTCCTTTCTTAAATCCTTGAAAAAACAGTAGCCACTCAAGTCCACTCTCACCTCACCAAAAATAACCCGTAGGAGCCATTTCTGGTCTGGTCTCCACTGAATCAGCCCTCATCAAAATCACCAATGGCCTCATGGCAGCCGAAACTGGTTTAATGTCCTTCTTGACCTGAGTGCGGTCTTTGACACCATCTCAAACTCCATCCTCCTCAGTCGACTCTCCTCACTTGGTATCACTCACACCCCCCTCTGGTTTCTGTCAGATCTCAAAGACAGCGCTCACTTTATACAACTCAAGTCCTTCAAATCGGACATGTTGAGGATGCTCTCAGTCAGACAGCTGCTTGGTGTGGTGGACATGATGTCTTTCTCATCATGAAGCCTGTCAATGCAGTTCATCCTGCCTCACTCCGACACAGACCAGTGTATTTATTCAGACTTTGTCAGAAAATTTAAACTTGAGGCTTACTCTTCAAATCATTACCCCCATTGTGTGCAAGTTACAATTATTTATAATGCAAATTCAAACCCTGCTTAAGCTGATTAAAGTGAAGTAAAAAGTATCTCTCACACACTCACCTTTATTTACTCATTAATCATGAGGCTGTGGACAATATTTACTCATAAACTTGTACCCAAATAACATGAAAACATCATTACTAGATTGAAAGACTCACAAATGTATAGTTTGTGAACTAAATATGTGGTTTTACTAAACTAATACAGTTTATGTTGTTTTTGTAGTTGTGCTGTTTGGGTTTTTAGTTATCAAGCTCATTTCATTAATTTATGTCAATTTCATTTTGATTTTCAATCAATTGATGCAGCTAAGAATAACCCTGCAGAATGTTTGCAGCCACCTTTATAAAATGTCCACCCTGCTCATAACCATCAAGTAGCAAATGTGTATTTACCATAGCAGCATGTTAAAGTCCATGGGATTGTTTCGAATCCAAGATGAAGCAGATAGAGCAGAGAGTAACAGGAGGAAACCATCAGTGCTTTAAAATGATCTGATTTCAGCTCAGTCCACAGAGGTCAGAAGCTGCTGCACCCGTTCAACCTCTGGACTTCAGTAAAATCGACATATTCAAGAGGTTATATGTAGTCGTGGGTGATGTGTCTCTCATTTGGATGTATTTTACTTCAGATTTTCAGTTTGTGATTGAGTCGCTATATTATTTTCATTTTCTTTTGTCATTGTCTAGTGTGTTTTTGAAGGAGTCACATATGTTTATGAGAAACCAGTGCTTTGAAAAAAGATTTTTTGAGACTAACATGGTTTTAGAACCATAAAATGAAGTTCTTTGAATCCTAAAATTACAGGAAGGGTCTATAATGTCAAACTTTTAAACAAACAGATACAGGTCCCTTGTTTTGACTTTTTATTTTAGTCTCTCTTATTGAAGTTTGATCAGATCAAGCATTTGGTAGCAGTGTGGAGGAAAAAAACTTCCTGTTGCCAGGAAGTTGAAAAAAAACCTCCATTTGGGATGAGGGTACAGAGGAAGGAAGGAGCATGAAGTCTTTGCAGGTCGGTGAGGCCAGCTCCAGAGATACCTACAGAGAGGACCAGACACAAAGTTAGTGACTTACAATGGTGGCATCCAGCTTCTAACTGTATGGAGAGGAGATGAGGAGAGGGGGTGTGCTCAGTGCACCATGAGAAGTCCTCCAGTAGTTGGTTTATTTACATTTAGAGAGAAAAAAACAACTAACAATGCAGTAAATGTAGTGTTGAGGCTGTCAGTCACAGCATCTACATTTCTAGTAAAGGCATCCACTGGAATGACTTTATCTGTAAACACATTTCATTTGAGAAATTTACCTTTGGAGTAATCTGGAGCTTCTCTTCTTCTTCTCTGGTTGATGCTGTTGGTCATCTTCTTCCAGTTCTCTGACAGGTTTCTTCTGTTGTTGATCGTCCTGAGGCTCCTCGAACTGTTTCTTTGTCTTCTTAGATTTTGAAGTCACAGTTTTGGAAGAACAGAATCACAGACGTGTGTGTCAGATTCACATTTAGTAGTAGTATGTAACAATACACTGTCACCAGGTTCATTGTATTTAAATTGGTACCAACCTGCTGGTCATCTGGTTCTTTCTGTCCATGTTCTCTCTGTGTCTCTGTGGGGTTTTCTCTTTGTGCTCCGACTTCCTCCTGCAATCCAAACACATACATGGAAGGTTAACTGGTGATTCTAAAGTAAATCTGAAGTGTTAGTGTGAATGGTTGGCTGTCTCTTTGTGATTGCTCTGAGGTGGACTGGTGACCTGCAGCCCCTGCAACTCTATATCGGATAAAAGGTGTAGCTAATGGATGGATGATGCCCTTTGTTATAGGGCACAACATACACAAAATAGTGAAGCACAATAGAATTAGATTTCTTTGTTGTCTCACCTTTTGCGTCACTATAATAAGCATCCCCTCTTCCGTAGTCTGAGTTCACATGCTGGGGCTGCTCCTTATCGGGTTTCTTGTCTTGATCTGATTCTACATTTTATCAGGTGTCTTGGAGAGAGAGCTCTAAAGAGAGCAAAAACACAACAAGAAGATTAATTAAATTACAGACAAATAATTACATTTGAGCTGTAGAGCTGCATATTAACGTAAAGTATCGAAAGAACCAGTTCACTCCATGGACTCACTTTGTATTAGTTGACTGGTCTCACATCTCATGCACTGGTCCTGGACATGTTTCCCATCATCTTTTCTTCAAAATGACTTATTCTCCTCGATGTTCCATCCCTGTTTAAATCATTTGGTGTCCAGGAAGCAGCTATGTAGAAAAAAAAAACACATGTAGGTTGATTTTTCCGTTGATTCTGACAGAACTACATTTTCTCAGTCAGTGATATACAATATACTAAATATACTGTGTAAACATGCAGTATCTGTAAGGTGATTCTTTCCCAAGTTCATGTAAATTACCAGTGCATTCTGTTCCTTGTACAGTTGTCCTGTCGTCTCATCGCAGGCTGGTTGGCGTCTCTAAGGGTCGTCTCTGGTGGGCTCGGTTCCTCGTCTTCACGTGTCTGCTGGAGCTGGGCCTCATCTGTTGGGTCTTCTTCTCATCCTTCTTTTGATTTGAGTCCCGGGGTCATCAGAACTTGGAGATGGGGAGAAAAAAAAACTACAGGAAAATGTGTTAGAATCTTGCAGAAAATGTATCACATTCTATGGAAGAATTAAAGACTTCTTGTATGCTAAATCTAAATCAAAAAACATGTATGTCACCATGCCACCACTGTAATGCGCCCCGTGAACCTCATATTCATCAAATTTAATATACAATTAAATTTAATGAAAACGAGGAAGGAAAGGAGTAAGGAGAGGTAGAGGAAGAAGAGGAGGAGAAGGAGTAGGGAGAGGTAGAGGAAGACGAAGAGAAGGAGTAGGGAGAGGTAGAGAAAGAAGAAGAGAAGGAGTAGGGAGAGGAAGAAGAGAGGAGGTGGAGGAGCGTGAAGGAGTAGGGAGAGGTAGAGAAAGAAGAAGAGAAGGAGTAGGGAGAGGTAGAGGAAGAAGAGGAGAAGGAGTAGGGAGAGGTAGAGGAAGACGAAGAGAAGGAGTAAGGAGAGGTAGAGGAAGAAGAGGAGGAGAAGGAGTAGGGAGAGGTAGAGGAAGACGAAGAGAAGGAGTAAGGAGAGGTAGAGGAAGAGGAAGAAGAGGAGGAGAAGGAGTAGGGAGAGGTAGAGGAAGACGAAGAGAAGGAGTAAGGAGAGGTAGAGGAAGAGGAAGAAGAGGAGGAGAAGGAGTAGGGAGAGGTAGAGGAAGACGAAGAGAAGGAGTAAGGAGAGGTAGAGGAAGAAGAGGAGGAGAAGGAGTAGGGAGAGGTAGAGGAAGAAGAGGAGGAGAAGGAGTAGGGAGAGGAAGAAGAGAGGGGGAGGAGCGTGAAGGAGTAGGGAGAGGGAGAGGAAGAAGAGAGGAGGAGGAAGAGGAGGGAGAGGAAGAAGAGAGGAGCTTGAGGAGTTGGGAGAGGAAGAAGAGAGGAGGAGGAAGAGGAGGGAGAGGAAGAAGAGAGAAGGTGGAGGAGTTGGGAGAGGAAGAAGAGAGGAGGTTGAGGAGTTGGGAGAGGAAGAAGAGAGGAGGAGTTGGGAGAGGAAGAGGAAGAAGAGGAGGAGAAGGAGCAGGGAGAGGAAGAAGAGAGGTGGTGGAGCGTGAAGGAGGAGGGAGAGGTAGAGGAAGAAGAGGAGAGGAAGGGAGGGAGGAGGAGGAGCATGGAGGAGAAGGAGGGGGAGGAGGAGGGGAGAGAGGAGAAGGGGAGAGAGAGGGGGCAGGGCATGAAGGAGGAGAAGGGGGAGAAGCTGGAGGAAGAGGGGTGAAGGAGGAGCAAGAGGTGGAAGAGGAGGAGGCAGAGGAGAGAGGAGAGAAGGTGGGAGCAAAGGGGGAAAGAGCGGAAGAGAAGCGAGGAGAGAAGGGGCGAGCAAAGGGGGAAAGAGCGGAAGAGAAGCGTGGAGAGAAGGGGGAAGCAAAGGGGGAAAGAGCGGAAGAGAAGCGAGGAGAGAAGGGGCGAGCAAAGGGGGAAAGAGCGGAAGAGAAGCGAGGAGAGAAGGGGCGAGCAAAGGGGGAAAGAGCGGAAGAGAAGCGTGGAGAGAAGGGGGAAGCAAAGGGGGAAAGAGCGGAAGAGAAGCGAGGAGAGAAGGGGGAAGCAAAGGGGAAAGAGCGGAAGAGAAGCGAGGAGAGAAGGGGCGAGCAAAGGGGGAAAGAGCGGAAGAGAAGCGAGGAGAGAAGGGGCGAGCAAATGGGGAAAGCATGGTGTAGGTGGTGAAGGTGTGTGTGTTCAAACCGTCCGGAGTTCTGACGCTGGAGGTCTCCCTGGATCAGTGGAGGTCCCAAGTCCTCTGGAGACAGAAACAAAGCAACATTTCAACCCTCACAGACTTCCTGCTCCTCACACTAAACTGGATCCATGTGAAGCTGCTCAGACACTGTGGGTTCCACTGATTGTTCTCCTCAATGTTTAGAGCTTCACATGTTTTTGCTCCTCAGCACTGACAGAACCAGAAGATCTAAATAAATGAGCAGCATCAGAGAAGAACTTGTTGCTGCACAGTACATGACACCTTCAGTCCCTGGATCTACTACAGGCAGCAAAGTTCCTTTTTACCCTGAATGCATTTCTGCGCAAAGATCGCTCCAAAATTCCACACATACAGGTTTAAAAAATAGAGAATAATTGAGAAAACTTTCAAGGCAGCCTTTTGCAGTAAAATTGTTGAATTGTCTCAACTATTTGCTTGTTCATTGTCCTAAGTCATATTTCATTGTTGCACCACTTACATTGACATTGTTCTGTGAAGAGTCACTGCTATTCATTCTTCATTTGGCCAATATAGACTTGTTTATTTGCTGAATAGTGTGATTCACAGAACTACCAAAGTCATTTATTCTGTTTTTTTTTTTTTGTGTGTGGCATTTTTGTGGTTTTACTGAGAGACAGGAAAGTGGGGAGATAGGATGGGGGAAGGACCTGCAGCAAAGGGCTAGACATTATTTACATATTCTTTCCTATTCAACGTCTACATAGGTATTATTTTATTACTTATTCTTTATAAATGACTAAAAACTGTCCAATCTGCATTTTTGTATCCTTAAATTGCATCATTTTCTTTCAAATACCAGCAAATATCTACAAAAAAACTAGTATTTTTGTTCTTGAAAATTAAACATTGTGAAAATACTGTGTCATTTGATGGTCAAATGTTGTAAAAGAACAAACTAGCGTTCATAACAATACAGATTTTTTTTTATATGTACCTTATTCAAAGCTTTTGCCTGAATCATTCAGTTTACATGAAAATTTATACTTTTTTTTAGTAGTTGTTATTTACCAAAATACAGACAAAAATTGCAGCTGGAAACTTTAAAAAAAAATGCTTTGCTCACAGTGATTCTGGCTCAACCAGTCAATACTAAATACAACGAACAGATTCAGATCCAGTCCCGTGCAGCAGTGATGCATCTACACAGAAACGTGAATAAAATCATTTCACTTTTGTCTCCACCATCAAACCAAATAACCACATCTTACTAAGATTAACTTTAAATGTGACAGTTTGCAAAGGGGTCTGAGCACCTTCACCGATTTCTTCGTCTTTCACGATACTATGTGTTTACAAGATGATGCCACAGTCTCCATCGCCGCTAGAAAACACTTGTAGACAACCAGCTGCAGCGCACAACACCGTATGCGTAATTACGCACGCTGAACCTCGGGTACTTTGACCAAGTCACGCGGAACCAACAACGGAACTTCTCCCAACAGGGGAACAGCTTGACTCAGAGTGAAAACACATTTCGGAGTGATCGACTAACAACATGTGAAGTTTAATTTTCCTAAATGATGTCAAATGACAGATTCAACACAACAGCTGCTTGCCCGCTAACAAGCAGACACTGACTTCAGGTCAGTTCACAGCAGCACAAATCTGACGGAGTGTTTGAAGCAACATCTGAGCATCAGTTCACAAACAGGATCAGCTCTGAACTGAAAAGGACCTGATGCTCCGACAACATCTTCTACCAGACCAACTCAGCTACACTGTTTACGTTTGCACATTCTGACGTCATGAAGTTTACCCCAAATGCCTCCATCATCTCCATGGTTACCAAAAATGCACATTGCTCTTATTTTATGAAAAATAGCCCAGTCGCCATGTTTATCTGAAACTTTTGACCCTAAAATGTACATAAATTAATTATCATATTTTAGACCTTAAAACATTTTAAAAACGGTCTAAAAACAAATAATAGCTAATGGTGTTGAAAGGCTAATTGATGATTAGAAAACCCTTGTGCAGTTATGTTAGCACATGAATAAATGTGTGAGTTTTCATGGAAAACATGAAACTGTCTGGATGACCCCAAACTTTTGAAAGGTAATGTAAAACAAAAACAAAAAAACAACAATTTAGCATTTTGTTAACATATTTCAGGACTTTTATATAATAAAACTCACAAAAGAACTATTTTACACCAAGAAAACATCACTCAAGCTGTGTTTTACAAACAGGACGTCGAAGTTGTTACTTAACAGACTTTAAATTCAACAAATTATTCTTATTCTTCGGACTGAAACCGTTTTCAAAGTGTTCACAGAGATCAGAGGACGAATGAGACAGGAAAAGCATGAAATTAATTCTCTTACCTGAATGCAAACTGCAGGTATGCGTCTGTCCAACTGCTGCTTTCTTCGGCAAGTTCTTCTTTTTCTTCTTTTTCTCTCGATAATCCGCTGAGGTTGGTCTTCAGTAAGGTTGTTTTTGCGATGCTGTCCGGCTTTTGAGAGCTTTCCAGCGTTGAGGTCAATTTACAACTAGTCTAGTCAAAGTCCAAGTGCAAAAAAGAACCGATCGAAGTTACGGGCCTTTTATATGCGTTCGGAACGTTTCCATGGATTCAAATGATGCACGCACGCGCCTGTGCGAGGAATTTTGATTCGAAGTTCAGAAAATAATGTCATTTTATTTGTTTCTAATCTTGCCTTGTTGCATGTACTCAGGAGTTTACACAAAGTTCACCTTGTAACTCCAGTCCAACATCTAAAACAGCCAAATCACATTTTGTTCGTAACGACGATTTATCTTAATAAAGACTCATGACACTCCGGTGGTGCTCAGGATTCATCCAGAAAAGCTTTAATACAAATACCTTCACCCTATAAACCTTCGGTCTGCGTGGAACAGCTGGAATGTGTGTACAAGTCCACAGAATAGTATTTGTCTTAAGTGACGCCACGTGCGTAAATTCGCGTAAAGACGCACTGATGGTGATGCTGCCGGTGTTTATTAAAGTCAGAGGAAACAATGTGACACACAGCAGCAAACAGGACTTGTGGAGGTGTTTAAATGTTTCTCCCGAATCCACAGTGACATTCAGTGAAACCTTAACGTTATTTTTCTGACGTTAATCCAACAGGTTCCACATCTGTCTGGATGCTCCGTGGAGGCACGGGGGAGCAGTGCCCCCCCCCCCCCGTGATCTGATTGGCCACCCAGTGTGCCAGGGCCGGAGTGGGACTCATTTTCAGCCCTGGACTTTCATGCCTCAGACCGGCCCATTTTAGATCACGACCTATTAAACTATTAAAATCCTGTAATTCTAGCCTTGTCTTGTAATTCAGTGTTTTTCGAAAATATTTCCAATTCAGTGCAAGGGTTGCTTCACAGTGAGGATTTATTCCAACATCTCCAGCATTATTCTTTACAACAATATCAGAATCTATATTCTGTTCAAATAAGTGTTCAAGGATATCTAAACCTTAAAAATGAAATAAAAGAAGACAAAAACATTAATTTTAAAAAATTTAAAAAAAAGGTGTTGCACTTTCTAATAACACTATCATCTCTTTTTCCTCTTCAAGGAAATTCCATCACAAATTAAATTTCACAAATATGAGAACATCAGTTAAAGGGCTAATCTCCAAAACTATTCTTTACAACATCACAATGTCCTTTTTTGCAATATCAAATATCAAGCAAATTAGTTTTTACAGAAATCTAATTCTCATGAATAAGGAATACTAATAAGTTATTCATTCATTTATTCCTGGGTTTAGTCCATGATACCCTGCTCCTGTGATATCCAGTCAGATCTGGTTTAGTCCTGATTTTAGTCCATGTCACCCTGCTCCTGTGAGACAGAGTTTAGTGTCTGATTGTAATTCTGTTCAGTGAATAGATAATTTAAGTCATAAAGATTTTTTTGCTTTTGCTTAAGCACTTTTTATTGTTTCGTTGGCTGATGTGGTCAAATTGAAGCTGTTGTGCATTAGAATCCTCCAAGACAAATGTTACAAGTGGTTGCTGGAGCACATCTCCTGGGGGCTAAGCCCCCCTGTCCTTAAAACCTAGTGGCGCCTCTGCACAGCACAATGATTTGAGGGAGCCACTTGATCCACAACACTGACATCAGAAAACCGCTCACCCACACAATGCCACACACGCTGTCTGCCATCTGCCCTGAACAGTGTAAACTGGGATTCATCCGTGAAGAGAACACCTCTCCAATGTGCCAGACGCCATTGGATGTGAGCATTTGCCCACTCAAGTCGGTTACGACGACTAACTGGAGTCAGGTGGAGACCCCGATGAGGACGACGAGCATGCAGATGAGCTTCCCTGAGACGGTTTCTGACAGTTCGTGCAGAAATTCTTTGCTTATGCAAACCGATTGTTTCAGCAGCTGTCCGAGTGGCTGGTCTCAGACCATCTTGGAGGTGAACATGCTGGATGTGGAGGTCCTGGGCTGGTGTGGTTACACGTAGTCTGCGGTTGTGAGGCTGGTTGGATGTACTGCCAAATTCTCTGAAATGCCTTTGGAGACGACTTATGGTAGAAAAATGAACATTCAATATACAAGCAACAAATCTTGCCACATCTGTGGCATTGTACTGTGATAAAACTGCACCTTTCAGAGTGTCCTTTTATTGTGGGCAGTCTAAGGCACACCTGTGCACTAATCATGGTGTCTAATCAGCATCTTGATATGGCACACCTGTGAGGTGGGATGGATTATCTCGGCAAAGGAGAAGTGCTCACTATCACAGATTTAGACAGATTTGTGAACAATATTTAAGAGAAATGGTGATATTGTGTATGTGGAAAAAGTTTTAGATCTTTGAGTTCATCTCATAAAAAATGGGAGAAAAAACAAAAGTGTTGCGTTTACATTTTTGTTGAGTGTATGTTAATGCTCATCATACACTGGTATAAGGTATGTTTCTGATTGTCTCTGATGTTGCCTCTGTCTTGACAGTTGGGGAGTTTCTCTTTTCATTCACTAGTAAATGACACTAAAATTAACATGAAACTCAAGAATGAAGACTGTTTACACTAAGGGAATCTTTCATCTTCCTGTCCGTATAGTAGAGACGACCCTACATCTCAGATCTTATCTCAGATCTCAACATGAGTCAGCCAGATGCTCCCTGTACACTCCTGTAAAAGGTCTGTGCTGTATCCAATGTGGAATTCAGAATAGGTGCTCTGGAGGGGCGTCTAATGGGTATGTTGGACACAACCTGTAGCTTCTGCACTCTTAAGTCATACTTTGGAAGATGTACAGTTCTTCAATATGGGGCCAGTATCATTCCCTTTGGAAGCTTTTGCCTTTTATTGCTTTGAAACAATGAATCATGGTTAATTTGATTTGAACTTTTGGACAAATTTTAAATACAGATTAATTCATGTCAATGTGAAAACAGATTTCTACAAAGTAAATTAAAATCTAAAATAAACTATTGCATGGATAGACATCCTCTTCCAAATGACTCACCTAAATAAACACATATGCAACCAACCGGTGCTATGAGTCACACAAAATAGAAATCATCTGATTCAGTTTTGAAAAGTAATGTGAGAACTATTTATAGATACTGTAATTCAGTCCAGTCTCTCTGCCTTAACTTCTACTGTTACAAATTCAATTCTAATTCTTATTTTAAGATTTTTGTTGCCCTAGTCATGTGTCAATGGGGTACACTAAATAGTAGGAACAAATGTAAATGTAATGCAGTCCATCATCCACCATTACCTCAAAATTAAACAAAGTAGAATCATCATTTTTTTTACAGTGTCAACAAAAAAAAGCTTCGTCAAAGAAGAGTTTATGGCAGAGCTACTGTTTTAGATTGAAGCGTATTTTGCTGGTGTACTCAGTAAGGTGTCTGGTGAGGGTATGTACACTAAGTACAGTGGTGAAGGACGTTTGAAGAGGAAAAATCTTTTTCATAAAGAAAGTATTAATACCCCACAGTGAAAATGAGCCCTGCATTAATTAAGTAGAAGTGTGTAGTACTATCGACAAAATCCACTTTAGGTATCAGAAGTAAAAGTACTCGTGCAGAAAAATGTTTAATTACCATATATGATTGTTTTTAGGTTAGTATTACTGCTGCATTAATGTCTGTTTTGCAACTTACTATTATAGTTGTGAAAGACAAATATAAGATTTTAATGTCACATGTTATGTCTTGTTCTGATTTCAGCTTTCTCTCTCATTTTTAGAGACTTAAACGTGCAAAATGGTCACCTGTAATATTACACTTAAACTGTATCACAGTTCAGTGCTAATAGACAGCAGAGGGCAGTGTTTAACAAAAAAAATAGAGCCATTGTCTTATATGGAATCAAGTGTGATGTGACATAAATATGTGCACAAAAATGTTTCTCATTCAACATTGCAAGTTTAGTTGTTTCAAACAATGAAGAAGCAAAGTTATCTTGTAGTCCACAAAATGTTCATTGTTAAGTATGAGTGCCACCTATTGGTCAATAGGACTACTGCAGCTGTGGTAAACTGCTGCCATTTGGTTTTACACCTGAAACCCCCAACATCCTTGAACTGTATTTAATCCATCTAAATACTTTTCCACAAAAACAAACTTTGAATATTATAATTGAGACTATTTGTTGAAGCGCAGTCAAACATTTCATTTGGTTTGTGGGTGATTTCTTGTCCAGTAACTTAATTTAACACTTAAATATAAAACCTTCAACTACAATCTCCTTCTGAATGGTTCTTCCTTTTGTCCTTTCTCTACATATTTTTTATACAGGCTTGATTTATTATTATTTCTTTGTGTCACAACATATAACATTGCAAATTGTGTGGTAATGGTAAATGGTCTGTATTTATATAGCGCTTTACTATACCTGCAAGGTACCCAAAGCGCTTTACATGATACATCACATTCACCCATTCACACACACATTCACACACTGATGGCGGAAGCTGCCATGCAAGGCGCTAACCACGACCCCATCAGGAGCAATTCGGGGTTAGGTGTCTTGCTCAGGGACACCTCGAACACGACGGGGCAAGGATTGAACCGGCAACCCTTCGGTTGCAAGACGGCCACTCTACCCACTGAGCCATGCCGCCCCATGGTTTTGTTGTTGTTTGTAGTTTAATTATAACATTATTTAGCTGTAACATGACATTTATTTATGAAAGATAACACTTAGCATAACAATTTTTTTTACTTTTGATATTTTGCAGATGTGGAAGCGATAATAATTCTGTTTAATAATAATGGAGTACATTTATTATGTGGTATTTCCTCTTGAGCATCTGAGCTCTGAGAACATCTTCTCCTACTGTAGACAGGATATTTCTTAAAATTCTATGTAAAACTGAACTGCTTTTAATGTTTCCTTACAGATTGTATCATGAAATCGACTAATCTACTCTAATGGCTGTGAAAATGTAAAGGCCATGGAGCTTGTACCCAAGAATATCTAAAGTCTTGCATCAGTTTGGAGTGTTTGTACATTGTTTATCAATGCAAACAGGAGCCATTCCCCTGGTTTGATGATGATATTCCTGAATGCTCCTATAAGGACAGACTGGGACCACTGTGGACTTTATCTTCTACATCTGTTCCAGTTGTTCCTTCATTCCTCGGTACTTCTTAACCCTCCTGTTGTCCTCATTTACGGGCACCAAAAAATCTTGCGTCCTTGTCTGAAAAAAATCCAAAACTTCAGCAAAAACAAATTTCTGAAAAATTGCAAAACCTTCAGGAAAAAAAAATCAAATAATTCCTTAAAAAATCCCTTAAAGTTTTATTTTCAAAAATGGCAAGAAAATTCTTGTGAATATTTTTCAAAAATTAGTTAAAGTCTTCAAAAAAAATTCCTAAAAATATCTAAGGTGATTACATGTATGTCAGCGAAACATATATTTTCTTTCAGAACACTCACAAAAAATCTTTTTTGTGAGTGAAGTTTTTTTTTCTTAAGAAACATTTGTTTTTAACATTTCTCTTTTTCCACCAGAAAATGTTCAAAAATTTCCCAAAAATGTTGAAAATGTGGACATCAGAAGTTTTACAGTGAAACTATTATTTTTCTCCACATTTTCAAACCTTAAAATAGGTCAATTTGACCTGCAGGGCAACACGAGGTTAATATTCCTGATGTTTTTGTCAGCTGGGATTGCCACTTCCATCACAACTGCCCTCTTCTGCTTCTTGTCGAGGACCCAGCAGCTCCTGGTCAGCTGGGCATTTCAAGACCCACAGTATCTTAGCTCAGTTTTGGTTGTGGTGGTTTCCCACTGGGATTTGAAGACCTAAACCCAAACTCAGCACAGATGCTCCTGTGTACTATTCCAGCCACTTGATTGTTTCTCTCTGTGTACACTATCCCAGCTTCCATCTTACACTCTGTAGCTACACTCAACAAAAATATAAATGCAACACTTTTGTTTTTGCTCCCATTTTTATAAGATGAACTCAAATATCTAAAACTTCTTCCACATGCAAAATATCCACATGACCTTTTATTGTGGGCAGTCTAAGGCACACCTGTGCACTAATCATGGTGTCTAATCAGCATCTTGATATGGCACACCTGTGAGGTGGGATGGATTATCTCAGCAAGGAGAAGTGCTCACTGTCACAGATTTAGACAGATTTGTGAACAATATTTGAGAGAAATGGTGATATTGTGTATGTGGAAAAAGTTTAGATCTTGGAGTTAATCTCATTAAAAATGGGAGAAAAACAAGTGTTGCGTTTATATTTTGTTGAGTGTATGTGCTGGATCATCTCAAGGGCGTCTTGCTCAGTGTTTAAACCACTTTAGTCCCGTTTGTAATCTACTCCTGCTTCAATGATCTGGTGCTCAGAGCTTGTTGTTGTGCTGCTATGATCAGAGTCTCTCTGAGCTTTCTTAATGTCAGCCACCTCTTCTATCTGCCAAAGATACATCCCATGGAGGAATTTGAGTTTCCATGATATCTCCTGTTCCTTATAATCACCTCCGTCTTCTGCTGCTCTGAGCAGTTCATCCTGAAAGACAAGAGTTTCCTGGTGAATTCATGGATTTTCCATGTCTCATTCTGGATAGCAGCTCTGACACTCATTAATGCAGCTCCTCTCACACACATATGTGTGTGTATAAGTATGAATGTTTATTGTAACAATCCTAAAATGTTATTGATTTTGTCTGTTTTGAACAGTCAGTAGTGACTTACATTAATGCATATGGCCAAATCCTAATTCTGGTTGTCCTTTGATTTATATATAGGTTGGTAGATTATTTGACCGGGGGAAATATGTTGTAATTTTTTAAAGTAACTTTTAAATAAACAGACTGATCAGTGCATTGCGCATGATTCATTTATTCTTAACGTATAGCCTATGTTTCTATGTCCCATGTTTTTAAATTAGTGTCCTTTTTTAATCAGTAATAATCAGCATTCAAAGCTTACTGATTCTCCCATAAATGGTCCTGTAAGGGTTTAATATTATATAGTAGTTTGGATTAAAATTATTGCTATATTGATGTGTATGTTGCATTTTACTGCTGTGGATGTTTAATGTTGAGCAAGGAAATGATCTTTTTAAGTTAATTTTTCACCAAATTTTCACTTCTATTTTAAATGATAAAAGCACATTTATGATGAAAATGATCCACCTGTTAAATAAGCGGCCCCTTCGCTGACGACCATAACACAGTCGCCAGGTCAGATTTATGTTTTCATCCCTGATCAGATTAGAGGGGGATTAAGGAGGATCCAGCTGATCTCGGGTCTGTGGGGGGTCTGCTGCGGCTTGCTGCGACAACCTCCGTTGTCTGTCTTCTCGCGAGAAACAGCGAAGTTTCCGTGTTGTGTATGTTCCTGGAAACATGGCGGCCAGCTTCCGCGGCCGTCCTATCCGGAGTCTTCGGATGCGAGTAAGCGTGAAAAAACTCGATTCAGTGGGGAGCTGAGCTAGCGGGATATTGCAAAAAATAGATTTTCTGAAGCATGTGATGACCTCGGAGGGATTCCTCAGCATGTCGGCTGTGTGTGTTTTTGACAGGTCGGAATGACAGCGGGGAGGAGAACGTACCGCTGGATCTGAGCAGAGGTAAGCAGAGGCTTCATCACAGCACCCTGAAAGCGATTATTGTTCAAAATGGAGTGAGGGGAGTTTCTGCAAACACTAGCTCCGTGAAGTGAAAAACCAAATAGTCCGTGCACTTGCGCCCATCCATTGCTGTTATTATTTCGCCACTTTTTCCTTTGTGCTTCGTGTAATTACATTGCTATCGATATCATAATAACAGGCGCAGCAAGCTAACTAACTAGCTGAGTTAGCGTTAGCTAGCTGAGACAGCTAACCAGCCATGACGACGCTCTGTTGTTTTGATCGGTGTGAGTGGGCAAGATAGCCTGTTATTAGCCAAACAGCCGAAAGTGTTGCAGTCATGCAATTGGTCACCGCTGTCTGTATGAGAATTAGGTCTCAAGGCTGTTTGCTGGTAGCATTCAGGGAGCACAGGGTGTTTCTCCAGTGGCACACTGATACACAGCTGCACAGCCTGCTCAGATTTACTTCTCCAGCAACAACGCTGCATACAGTTTGTTTACATCGAGCAGCGTTCTCTGTCTCACTGCTGGAAACATGAACTCCCTGTGGTGTCAAGTCGTCATATTTGCACCTTAAAAGCCATATACCTGCCCGCTTTTGAAATGATTCAATCATTTTCACATAAGGGATTGATTCCACTCAATCAGAGAGTTGCTTCACACATGGTTTGTGAAATGATTGTATATTATGACAATGCTATGGTGTTTTGGACAGTGCTAAACTGGAGACTAGTCGAAGCGCTGGTGTCCAAGACAACATCATGAACTCAAATTCTTAAGTAAAGTATGTGAACTTGTTTTTCATGCGTACACATGTGGACATGGGACTCATGCTCAGTGCAAAAGACATTTCTTCAGTTGATAGATCCCCATCATTGCACAATCAGAAAATAAACTTGTAGCTATATCAGCTACATTCATATGACCATATTTTACTTTTACGTTGGTGAAGCTACTAACAAATCTTGTTCATGTTTCTAAATGTAACATTAATAATAGAAACACTTTAGTAGTTTTCTCTTTTATCATTTTTGGGTATTTTGCACCTGAAATGCCTGATGATTGCAATCTTATTGACACTATTCAATCCTCCACATATAAGGGACTGAATACACTTAATCTGTGAGCTTTTTCACCACGGATTTTCAAAACTGACTATTTCTATGGCTTTTATCACAATATGGTGATGTATCACAAGAGATTTACACTTCAAAAAACTGAAGACTCAACCACATCTGTGAAGTATGGTCAACAAATTTGACCAGCGTGTACATTTTCACGTGACATGCACCAAATGCAAGAGACTTTTTACTGTATGGATAGATTCCCGTCCTTGCCCTATCAGTTAACTTGCTTTTAAATCTCATTTATTTATACAATGTTTATTCTTACTTCAGCTGGAGCAGTAGATCCTTTGAAATGACTGTTTCATTCTCTAAAATCTAACACCAAGACTACATAACACTTTTGTGTCATATTTTTTCTCACTTGGACTTATTTTGTACTGGATAAAACACAGTGGCAGTAGTGTTTGCAATAGTCCAGTATAGTCCTTGAAGCTTGTAAGAGTGATGACTAAAACCGAAAGCTATTGCTATTTGACTAATTGAAATTAAGCCAGTCCATCCTCTGGCAGACTTTGTTATTGAGGGGAAAAATAATCTGTGTAATTCATTAAGATGCTGTATTCATAGTTTCTGTGGCCTTTGTGCTGTTGTTGAAATGAAGTATCTGGAACTATTTTCCATGCAAATTAGATGTTAAGGCAGTAATTCTTGCCAAGAGAATGCTCTCTTTTAAAAACCAGTTGCGCTTTAGTCAAGAACATTAAGCACTGCAATAAGTACATGATAGTTTAAAGGAACTGAAAACAACACACTCTCCTCCTCAAGTTTTGCTTTTGACCGTCTAGACCCATGTTTTGACTGTATACACTAAATTAGTCCGGCCTGCTAAAGCAACTTCCTTCCTGCACATATCAATTACAGTTCATCGACTTATATTATGGCAATATGGTTAATGCTTTCCTTAGTTACATTGTATTTCTGTTTCGTTCTCCTGCAGAACCATCAGAAAACTTCCGTGAAATCCTTCAAAATGGGCCAAACCACACGGAGTCAGTAACATGCGAAAACTGGGCCACCTGAACAACTTCATAAAGGTAATGCTGTCAAGTTCTGATGCTTTTAACCCTGCTGTTGTGTTATTTAAGGCAGTGTTGACACTACTGAAATTAGAGAGAGCTTAACATGCATCTTTTCATCGGCGTTGACATATTTTATGTATCTGTAAAGATTGATTAGCCACCCCTCCTCTGTAGTGTCACCAACTGACCTCTCCTTGATCCTCTCCTCTTGGGTGTTGCTGCCAGCAGGCCTAGCTGTGCCTGTCATTGTGATGCTGACAGTGAATGTAACAGGAGCTCTGGGGATGTGAAAGCCCTCCAATCTAATGTGCATCAAGAGCAGCACTCTGGCTTTGAAACTTGAGATTATAAATGTCTCGTTATTGTTCTTATGAAGCCGAGATGCTCTCAGTTCTCAAATCTGTGTTTTTCCAAACTTTAGTCTGTTTTTTCTTTGAGTTGTGCGCCATAATGATGAGGGTAAAAGTAGAGATTTTCCAGTGCATACTGTATGATGTGCATACAAGCATGTTAAAAGAGCATTTTGCTTTCAGGTAAGCTGAAACATAAACCAAGTGGTCATTATTCTAGCAGGCATTGGTTCAAAGGTTGAAATGCTTTAACGCAGCTGTATAACTGGGCTGTGTCTGCTGTATTTATCAGCCGATGATGGTTGTGCCGCAGAGATTAATTGTTTGCAAATGGAAAAAGGTAGAAGAATTACAGATCGGATTATTTCCTATTCTCTTTACAGATTCTCTTTACAGAACTTTTATAAACGCTTGTCAAAAAGTATGTCCACATAGAAATAGTCGTACATGTGAACAGTGCTTCTACATTTTCGTGTTAGCCTGTGTCAGTGTTGTGATGGACTAGTCACCTCTTCAGGGAGTTTTTCTGCCTTTTACCCGGTTATGTATGATGATAGTCTCTAGACTTCCTCGTATTTTCTGCAGGATTAGCAGTTAATGACTTGCAGATCTGCAAGTTGAGTATGAAGGGAAAACTAGGAGCTTCTTTTACTTTGAGCACGTTGTTTTGGCATGCCATCACCTCATGGAGAAATGTCAAAAACATCTACACGACTGTCCACTTGGCCCACCCCGGGCACCGATTCCTGCTGCTGTTTAGACATTTTCTGCTTTCCTCTGTCGACCCACAGCCTCAACCACTTCTGACTGTCTGACATGGACATATTGTAAACAGTTGTTGGTGGCTCTGCAGACAGTGACTCTTGGCCTTCCTACCGCCATGCAGAGGGCATTGTAGCAAGCTTAAAGCTGAACGTGGGTTGTGTGTCTATAATCCGTACACCTAACTCTCTTGTTTACAACTGACTGCAGGGTAATAGCCATGACGTGTGTGTGTGTGTGTGTGTGTGTGTGTGTGTGTGTGTGTGTGTGTGTGTGTGTGTGTGTGTGTGTGTGTGTGTGTGTGTGTGTGTGTGTGTGTGTGTGTGTGTGTGTTGTGTGTGTGTGTGTGTGTGTGTGTGGTGTGTGTGTGTGTGTCTGTCTGTTAGAGCACCATTACTCTGATTCCTTATAAGGGTTCCAGGACAGTGAGGGTGACCTAATCCCCCCGGAGAGCGTCACATGCCTCCTCCTGCCTGCTTGGGATCTGACATCACAGCTGGTTTCAAACAACCCACTACTCACCCTATCTCTCGTCACCCATCCCTTCCCATCCTGCACTCGCCTCCTCCTCTGCAGTGTGGTTTATGATGCTCATCTTTGAGGATCAGTCCAAACTAAAATGACCAGTTTAATTCACTCGTCTGCTTCACTGTCTGCATGTTTAGAATGAGTTGCTGTGATGGAGTGTCATCGACTTGTTAGTGCTAGGTTGCTCAGGGTACCCAGTGAGAAAG
>NC_067119.1:27035315-27137199 GCF_021347895.1 Acanthochromis polyacanthus | reverse complement strand
GAGAGAAGGAGTTGTGGAGAGGAAGAAGAGAGGAGGAGTTGGGAGAGGAAGAGGAAGAAGAGGAGAGAAGGAGCAGGAGAGAGAAGAAGAGAGGTGGTGGAGCGTGAAGGAGGAGGGAGAGGTAGAGGAAGAAGAGGAGAGGAAGGGAGGGAGGAGGAGGAGCATGGAGGGAGAAGGAGGGGGAGGAGGAGGGGAGAGAGGAGAAGGAGAGAGAGGGGGCAGGCATGAAGGAGGAGAAGGGGGAGAAGCTGGAGGAAGAGGGGTGAAGGAGGAGCAAGAGGTGGAAGAGGAGGAGGCAGAGGAGAGAGGAGAGAAGGTGGGAGCAAAGGGGGAAAGAGCGGAAGAGAAGCGAGGAGAGAAGGGGCGAGCAAAGGGGGAAAAGAGCGGAAGAGAAGCGTGGAGAGAAGGGGGAAGCAAAGGGGGAAAGAGGCGGAAGAGAAGCGAGGAGAGAAGGGGCGAGCAAAGGGGAAAGAGCGGAAGAGAAGCGAGGAAGAAGGGGCGAGCAAAGGGGGAAAGAGCGGAAGAGAGCGTGGAGAGAAGGGGGAAGCAAAGGGGGAAAGAGCGGAAGAGAAGCGAGGAGAGAAGGGGGAAGCAAAGGGGGAAAGAGCGGAAGAGAAGCGAGGAGAGAAGGGGCGAGCAAAGGGGGAAAGAGCGGAAGAGAAGCGAGGAGAGAAGGGGCGAGCAAATGGGGAGCATGGTGTAGGTGGTGAAGGTGTGTGTGTTCAAACGTCCGGAGTTCTGACGCTGGAGGTCTCCCTGGATCAGTGGAGGTCCCAAGTCCTCTGGAGACAGAAACAAAGCAACATTTCAACCCTCACAGACTTCCTGCTCCTCACACTAAACTGGATCCATGTGAAGCTGCTCAGACACTGTGGGTTCCACTGATTGTTCTCCTCAATGTTTAGAGCTTCACATGTTTTTGCTCCTCAGCACTGACAGAACAGAAGATCTAAATAAATGAGCAGCATCAGAGAAGAACTTGTTGCTGCCACAGTACATGACACCTTCAGTCCCTGGATCTACTACAGCAGCAAAGTTCCTTTTTACCCTGAATGCATTTCTGCGCAAAGATCGCTCCAAAATTCCACACATACAGGTTTAAAAAATAGAGAATAATTGAGAAAACTTTCAAGGCAGCCTTTTGCAGTAAAATTGTTGAATTGTCTCAACTATTTGCTTGTTCATTGTCCTAAGTCATATTTCATTGTTGCACCACTTACATTGACATTGTTCTGTGAAGAGTCACTGCTATTCATTCTTCATTTGGCCAATATAGACTTGTTTATTTGCTGAATAGTGTGATTCACAGAACTACCAAGTCATTTATTCTGTTTTTTTTTTTTTTGTGTGTGGCATTTTTGTGGTTTTACTGAGAGACAGGAAAGTGGGAGATAGGATGGGGGAAGGACCTGCAGCAAAGGGCTAGACATTATTTACATATTCTTTCCTATTCAACGTCTACATAGGTATTATTTTATTACTTATTCTTTATAAATGACTAAAAACTGTCCAATCTGCATTTTTGTATCCTTAAATTGCATCATTTTCTTTCAAATACCAGCAAATATCTACAAAAAAACTAGTATTTTTGTTCTTGAAAATTAAACATTGTGAAAATACTGTGTCATTTGATGGTCAAATGTTGTAAAAGAACAAACTAGCGTTCATAACAATACAGATTTTTTTTTATATGTACCTTATTCAAAGCTTTTGCCTGAATCATTCAGTTTACATGAAAATTTATACTTTTTTTTAGTAGTTGTTATTTACCAAAATACAGACAAAAATTGCAGCTGGAAACTTTAAAAAAAAATGCTTTGCTCACAGTGATTCTGGCTCAACCAGTCAATACTAAATACAACGAACAGATTCAGATCCAGTCCCGTGCAGCAGTGATGCATCTACACAGAAACGTGAATAAAATCATTTCACTTTTGTCTCCACCATCAAACCAAATAACCACATCTTACTAAGATTAACTTTAAATGTGACAGTTTGCAAAGGGGTCTGAGCACCTTCACCGATTTCTTCGTCTTTCACGATACTATGTGTTTACAAGATGATGCCACAGTCTCCATCGCCGCTAGAAAACACTTGTAGACAACCAGCTGCAGCGCACAACACCGTATGCGTAATTACGCACGCTGAACCTCGGGTACTTTGACCAAGTCACGCGGAACCAACAACGGAACTTCTCCCAACAGGGGAACAGCTTGACTCAGAGTGAAAACACATTTCGGAGTGATCGACTAACAACATGTGAAGTTTAATTTTCCTAAATGATGTCAAATGACAGATTCAACACAACAGCTGCTTGCCCGCTAACAAGCAGACACTGACTTCAGGTCAGTTCACAGCAGCACAAATCTGACGGAGTGTTTGAAGCAACATCTGAGCATCAGTTCACAAACAGGATCAGCTCTGAACTGAAAAGGACCTGATGCTCCGACAACATCTTCTACCAGACCAACTCAGCTACTCTGTTTACGTTTGCACATTCTGACGTCATGAAGTTTACCCCAAATGCCTCCATCATCTCCATGGTTACCAAAAATGCACATTGCTCTTATTTTATGAAAATAGCCCAGTCGCCATGTTTATCTGAAACTTTTGACCCTAAAATGTACATAAATTAATTATCATATTTTAGACCTTAAAACATTTTAAAAACGGTCTAAAAACAAATAATAGCTAATGGTGTTGAAAGGCTAATTGATGATTAGAAAACCCTTGTGCAGTTATGTTAGCACATGAATAAATGTGTGAGTTTTCATGGAAAACATGAAACTGTCTGGATGACCCCAAACTTTTGAAAGGTAATGTAAAACAAAAACAAAAAACAACAATTTAGCATTTTGTTAACATATTTCAGGACTTTTATATAATAAAACTCACAAAAGAACTATTTTACACCAAGAAAACATCACTCAAGCTGTGTTTTACAAACAGGACGTCGAAGTTGTTACTTAACAGACTTTAAATTCAACAAATTATTCTTATTCTTCGGACTGAAACCGTTTTCAAAGTGTTCACAGAGATCAGAGGACGAATGAGACAGGAAAAGCATGAAATTAATTCTCTTACCTGAATGCAAACTGCAGGTATGCGTCTGTCCAACTGCTGCTTTCTTCGGCAAGTTCTTCTTTTTCTTCTTTTTCTCTCGATAATCCGCTGAGGTTGGTCTTCAGTAAGGTTGTTTTTGCGATGCTGTCCGGCTTTTGAGAGCTTTCCAGCGTTGAGGTCAATTTACAACTAGTCTAGTCAAAGTCCAAGTGCAAAAAGAACCGATCGAAGTTACGGGCCTTTTATATGCGTTCGGAACGTTTCCATGGATTCAAATGATGCACGCACGCGCCTGTGCGAGGAATTTTGATTCGAAGTTCAGAAAATAATGTCATTTTATTTGTTTCTAATCTTGCCTTGTTGCATGTACTCAGGAGTTTACACAAAGTTCACCTTGTAACTCCAGTCCAACATCTAAAACAGCCAAATCACATTTTGTTCGTAACGACGATTTATCTTAATAAAGACTCATGACACTCCGGTGGTGCTCAGGATTCATCCAGAAAAGCTTTAATACAAATACCTTCACCCTATAAACCTTCGGTCTGCGTGGAACAGCTGGAATGTGTGTACAAGTCCACAGAATAGTATTTGTCTTAAGTGACGCCACGTGCGTAAATTCGCGTAAAGACGCACTGATGGTGATGCTGCCGGTGTTTATTAAAGTCAGAGGAAACAATGTGACACACAGCAGCAAACAGGACTTGTGGAGGTGTTTAAATGTTTCTCCCGAATCCACAGTGACATTCAGTGAAACCTTAACGTTATTTTTCTGACGTTAATCCAACAGGTTCCACATCTGTCTGGATGCTCCGTGGAGGCACGGGGGAGCAGTGCCCCCCCGTGATCTGATTGGCCACCCAGTGTGCCAGGGCCGGAGTGGGACTCATTTTCAGCCCTGGACTTTCATGCCTCAGACCGGCCCATTTTAGATCACGACCTATTAAACTATTAAAATCCTGTAATTCTAGCCTTGTCTTGTAATTCAGTGTTTTTCGAAAATATTTCCAATTCAGTGCAAGGGTTGCTTCACAGTGAGGATTTATTCCAACATCTCCAGCATTATTCTTTACAACAATATCAGAATCTATATTCTGTTCAAATAAGTGTTCAAGGATATCTAAACCTTAAAAATGAAATAAAAGAAGACAAAAACATTAATTTTAAAAAATTTAAAAAAAAAGGTGTTGCACTTTCTAATAACACTATCATCTCTTTTTCCTCTTCAAGGAAATTCCATCACAAATTAAATTTCACAAATATGAGAACATCAGTTAAAGGGCTAATCTCCAAAACTATTCTTTACAACATCACAATGTCCTTTTTTGCAATATCAAATATCAAGCAAATTAGTTTTTACAGAAATCTAATTCTCATGAATAAGGAATACTAATAATAAGTTATTCATTCATTTATTCCTGGGTTTAGTCCATGATACCCTGCTCCTGTGATATCCAGTCAGATCTGGTTTAGTCCTGATTTTAGTCCATGTCACCCTGCTCCTGTGAGACAGAGTTTAGTGTCTGATTGTAATTCTGTTCAGTGAATAGATAATTTAAGTCATAAAGATTTTTTTGCTTTTGCTTAAGCACTTTTTATTGTTTCATTGGCTGATGTGGTCAAATTGAAGCTGTTGTGCATTAGAATCCTCCAAGACAAATGTTACAAGTGGTTGCTGGAGCACATCTCCTGGGGGCTAAGCCCCCCTGTCCTTAAAACCTAGTGGCGCCTCTGCACAGCACAATGATTTGAGGGAGCCACTTGATCCACAACACTGACATCAGAAAACCGCTCACCCACACAATGCCACACACGCTGTCTGCCATCTGCCCTGAACAGTGTAAACTGGGATTCATCCGTGAAGAGAACACCTCTCCAATGTGCCAGACGCCATTGGATGTGAGCATTTGCCCACTCAAGTCGGTTACGACGACTAACTGGAGTCAGGTGGAGACCCCGATGAGGACGACGAGCATGCAGATGAGCTTCCCTGAGACGGTTTCTGACAGTTCGTGCAGAAATTCTTTGCTTATGCAAACCGATTGTTTCAGCAGCTGTCCGAGTGGCTGGTCTCAGACCATCTTGGAGGTGAACATGCTGGATGTGGAGGTCCTGGGCTGGTGTGGTTACACGTAGTCTGCGGTTGTGAGGCTGGTTGGATGTACTGCCAAATTCTCTGAAATGCCTTTGGAGACGACTTATGGTAGAAAAATGAACATTCAATATACAAGCAACAAATCTTGCCACATCTGTGGCATTGTACTGTGATAAAACTGCACCTTTCAGAGTGTCCTTTTATTGTGGGCAGTCTAAGGCACACCTGTGCACTAATCATGGTGTCTAATCAGCATCTTGATATGGCACACCTGTGAGGTGGGATGGATTATCTCGGCAAAGGAGAAGTGCTCACTATCACAGATTTAGACAGATTTGTGAACAATATTTAAGAGAAATGGTGATATTGTGTATGTGGAAAAAGTTTTAGATCTTTGAGTTCATCTCATAAAAAATGGGAGAAAAAACAAAAGTGTTGCGTTTACATTTTTGTTGAGTGTATGTTAATGCTCATCATACACTGGTATAAGGTATGTTTCTGATTGTCTCTGATGTTGCCTCTGTCTTGACAGTTGGGGAGTTTCTCTTTTCATTCACTAGTAAATGACACTAAAATTAACATGAAACTCAAGAATGAAGACTGTTTACACTAAGGGAATCTTTCATCTTCCTGTCCGTATAGTAGAGACGACCCTACATCTCAGATCTTATCTCAGATCTCAACATGAGTCAGCCAGATGCTCCCTGTACACTCCTGTAAAAGGTCTGTGCTGTATCCAATGTGGAATTCAGAATAGGTGCTCTGGAGGGGCGTCTAATGGGTATGTTGGACACAACCTGTAGCTTCTGCACTCTTAAGTCATACTTTGGAAGATGTACAGTTCTTCAATATGGGGCCAGTATCATTCCCTTTGGAAGCTTTTGCCTTTTATTGCTTTGAAACAATGAATCATGGTTAATTTGATTTGAACTTTTGGACAAATTTTAAATACAGATTAATTCATGTCAATGTGAAAACAGATTTCTACAAAGTAAATTAAAATCTAAAATAAACTATTGCATGGATAGACATCCTCTTCCAAATGACTCACCTAAATAAACACATATGCAACCAACCGGTGCTATGAGTCACACAAAATAGAAATCATCTGATTCAGTTTTGAAAAGTAATGTGAGAACTATTTATAGATACTGTAATTCAGTCCAGTCTCTCTGCCTTAACTTCTACTGTTACAAATTCAATTCTAATTCTTATTTTAAGATTTTTGTTGCCCTAGTCATGTGTCAATGGGGTACACTAAATAGTAGGAACAAATGTAAATGTAATGCAGTCCATCATCCACCATTACCTCAAAATTAAACAAAGTAGAATCATCATTTTTTTTACAGTGTCAACAAAAAAAAGCTTCGTCAAAGAAGAGTTTATGGCAGAGCTACTGTTTTAGATTGAAGCGTATTTTGCTGGTGTACTCAGTAAGGTGTCTGGTGAGGGTATGTACACTAAGTACAGTGGTGAAGGACGTTTGAAGAGGAAAAATCTTTTTCATAAAGAAAGTATTAATACCCCACAGTGAAAATGAGCCCTGCATTAATTAAGTAGAAGTGTGTAGTACTATCGACAAAATCCACTTTAGGTATCAGAAGTAAAAGTACTCGTGCAGAAAAATGTTTAATTACCATATATGATTGTTTTTAGGTTAGTATTACTGCTGCATTAATGTCTGTTTTGCAACTTACTATTATAGTTGTGAAAGACAAATATAAGATTTTAATGTCACATGTTATGTCTTGTTCTGATTTCAGCTTTCTCTCTCATTTTTAGAGACTTAAACGTGCAAAATGGTCACCTGTAATATTACACTTAAACTGTATCACAGTTCAGTGCTAATAGACAGCAGAGGGCAGTGTTTAACAAAAAAAATAGAGCCATTGTCTTATATGGAATCAAGTGTGATGTGACATAAATATGTGCACAAAAATGTTTCTCATTCAACATTGCAAGTTTAGTTGTTTCAAACAATGAAGAAGCAAAGTTATCTTGTAGTCCACAAAATGTTCATTGTTAAGTATGAGTGCCACCTATTGGTCAATAGGACTACTGCAGCTGTGGTAAACTGCTGCCATTTGGTTTTACACCTGAAACCCCCAACATCCTTGAACTGTATTTAATCCATCTAAATACTTTTCCACAAAAACAAACTTTGAATATTATAATTGAGACTATTTGTTGAAGCGCAGTCAAACATTTCATTTGGTTTGTGGGTGATTTCTTGTCCAGTAACTTAATTTAACACTTAAATATAAAACCTTCAACTACAATCTCCTTCTGAATGGTTCTTCCTTTTGTCCTTTCTCTACATATTTTTTATACAGGCTTGATTTATTATTATTTCTTTGTGTCACAACATATAACATTGCAAATTGTGTGGTAATGGTAAATGGTCTGTATTTATATAGCGCTTTACTATACCTGCAAGGTACCCAAAGCGCTTTACATGATACATCACATTCACCCATTCACACACACATTCACACACTGATGGCGGAAGCTGCCATGCAAGGCGCTAACCACGACCCCATCAGGAGCAATTCGGGGTTAGGTGTCTTGCTCAGGGACACCTCGAACACGACGGGGCAAGGATTGAACCGGCAACCCTTCGGTTGCAAGACGGCCACTCTACCCACTGAGCCATGCCGCCCCATGGTTTTGTTGTTGTTTGTAGTTTAATTATAACATTATTTAGCTGTAACATGACATTTATTTATGAAAGATAACACTTAGCATAACAATTTTTTTTACTTTTGATATTTTGCAGATGTGGAAGCGATAATAATTCTGTTTAATAATAATGGAGTACATTTATTATGTGGTATTTCCTCTTGAGCATCTGAGCTCTGAGAACATCTTCTCCTACTGTAGACAGGATATTTCTTAAAATTCTATGTAAAACTGAACTGCTTTTAATGTTTCCTTACAGATTGTATCATGAAATCGACTAATCTACTCTAATGGCTGTGAAAATGTAAAGGCCATGGAGCTTGTACCCAAGAATATCTAAAGTCTTGCATCAGTTTGGAGTGTTTGTACATTGTTTATCAATGCAAACAGGAGCCATTCCCCTGGTTTGATGATGATATTCCTGAATGCTCCTATAAGGACAGACTGGGACCACTGTGGACTTTATCTTCTACATCTGTTCCAGTTGTTCCTTCATTCCTCGGTACTTCTTAACCCTCCTGTTGTCCTCATTTACGGGCACCAAAAAATCTTGCGTCCTTGTCTGAAAAAAATCCAAAACTTCAGCAAAAACAAATTTCTGAAAAATTGCAAAACCTTCAGGAAAAAAAAATCAAATAATTCCTTAAAAAATCCCTTAAAAGTTTTATTTTCAAAAATGGCAAGAAAATTCTTGTGAATATTTTTCAAAAATTAGTTAAAGTCTTCAAAAAAAATTCCTAAAAATATCTAAGGTGATTACATGTATGTCAGCGAAACATATATTTTCTTTCAGAACACTCACAAAAAATCTTTTTTGTGAGTGAAGTTTTTTTTTCTTAAGAAACATTTGTTTTTAACATTTCTCTTTTTCCACCAGAAAATGTTCAAAAATTTCCCAAAAATGTTGAAAATGTGGACATCAGAAGTTTTACAGTGAAACTATTATTTTTCTCCACATTTTCAAACCTTAAAATAGGTCAATTTGACCTGCAGGGCAACACGAGGGTTAATATTCCTGATGTTTTTGTCAGCTGGGATTGCCACTTCCATCACAACTGCCCTCTTCTGCTTCTTGTCGAGGACCCAGCAGCTCCTGGTCAGCTGGGCATTTCAAGACCCACAGTATCTTAGCTCAGTTTTGGTTGTGGTGGTTTCCCACTGGGATTTGAAGACCTAAACCCAAACTCAGCACAGATGCTCCTGTGTACTATTCCAGCCACTTGATTGTTTCTCTCTGTGTACACTATCCCAGCTTCCATCTTACACTCTGTAGCTACACTCAACAAAAATATAAATGCAACACTTTTGTTTTTGCTCCCATTTTTATAAGATGAACTCAAATATCTAAAACTTCTTCCACATGCAAAATATCCACATGACCTTTTATTGTGGGCAGTCTAAGGCACACCTGTGCACTAATCATGGTGTCTAATCAGCATCTTGATATGGCACACCTGTGAGGTGGGATGGATTATCTCAGCAAAGGAGAAGTGCTCACTGTCACAGATTTAGACAGATTTGTGAACAATATTTGAGAGAAATGGTGATATTGTGTATGTGGAAAAAGTTTTAGATCTTGGAGTTAATCTCATTAAAAATGGGAGAAAAAACAAGTGTTGCGTTTATATTTTTGTTGAGTGTATGTGCTGGATCATCTCAAGGGCGTCTTTGCTCAGTGTTTAACCACTTTAGTCCCGTTTGTAATCTACTCCTGCTTCAATGATCTGGTGCTCAGAGCTTGTTGTTGTGCTGCTATGATCAGAGTCTCTCTGAGCTTTCTTAATGTCAGCCACCTCTTCTATCTGCCAAAGATACATCCCATGGAGGAATTTGAGTTTCCATGATATCTCCTGTTCCTTATAATCACCTCCGTCTTCTGCTGCTCTGAGCAGTTCATCCTGAAAGACAAGAGTTTCCTGGTGAATTCATGGATTTTCCATGTCTCATTCTGGATAGCAGCTCTGACACTCATTAATGCAGCTCCTCTCACACACATATGTGTGTGTATAAGTATGAATGTTTATTGTAACAATCCTAAAATGTTATTGATTTTGTCTGTTTTGAACAGTCAGTAGTGACTTACATTAATGCATATGGCCAAATCCTAATTCTGGTTGTCCTTTGATTTATATATAGGTTGGTAGATTATTTGACCGGGGGAAATATGTTGTAATTTTTTAAAGTAACTTTTAAATAAACAGACTGATCAGTGCATTGCGCATGATTCATTTATTCTTAACGTATAGCCTATGTTTCTATGTCCCATGTTTAAATTAGTGTCCTTTTTTAATCAGTAATAATCAGCATTCAAAAGCTTACTGATTCTCCCATAAAATGGTCCCTGTAAGGGTTTAATATTATATAGTAGTTTTGGATTAAAATTATTGCTATATTGATGTGTATGTTGCATTTTACTGCTGTGGATGTTTAATGTTGAGCAAGGAAATGATCTTTTTAAGTTAATTTTTCACCAAATTTTCACTTCTATTTTAAATGATAAAAGCACATTTATGATGAAAATGATCCACCTGTTAAATAAGCGGCCCCTTCGCTGACGACCATAACACAGTCGCCAGGTCAGATTTATGTTTTCATCCCTGATCAGATTAGAGGGGGATTAAGGAGGATCCAGCTGATCTCGGGTCTGTGGGGGGTCTGCTGCGGCTTGCTGCGACAACCTCCGTTGTCTGTCTTCTCGCGAGAAACAGCGAAGTTTCCGGTGTTGTGTATGTTCCTGGAAACATGGCGGCCAGCTTCCGCGGCCGTCCTATCCGGAGTCTTCGGATGCGAGGTAAGCGTGAAAAACTCGATTCAGTGGGAGCTGAGCTAGCGGGATATTGCAAAAATAGATTTTCTGAAGCATGTGATGACCTCGGAGGGATTCCTCAGCATGTCGGCTGTGTGTGTTTTTGACAGGTCGGAATGACAGCGGGGAGGAGAACGTACCGCTGGATCTGAGCAGAGGTAAGCAGAGGCTTCATCACAGCACCCTGAAAGCGATTATTGTTCAAAATGGATGAGGGGAGTTTCTGCAAACACTAGCTCCGTGAAGTGAAAAACCAAATAGTCCGTGCACTTGCCCCACCATTGCTGTTATTATTTCGCCACTTTTCCTTTGTGCTTCGTGTAATTACATTGCTATCGATATCATAATAACAGGCGGCAGCAAGCTAACTAACTAGCTGAGTTAGCGTTAGCTAGCTGAGACAGCTAACCAGCCATGACGACGCTCTGTTGTTTTGATCGGTGTGAGTGGGCAAGATAGCCTGTTATTTAGCCAAACAGCCGAAAGTGTTGCAGTCATGCATTGGTCACCGCTGTCTGTATGAGAAATTAGGTCTCAAGGCTGTTTGCTGAGTAGCATTCAGGGAGCACAGGGTGTTTCTTCCAGTGGCACACTGATACACAGCTGCACAGCCTGCTCAGATTTACTTCTCCAGCAACAACGCTGCATACCAGTTTGTTTACATCGAGCAGCGGTTCTCTGTCTCACTGCTGGAAACATAACTCCCTGCTGGTGTCAAGTCGTCATATTTTGCACCTTAAAAGCCTAATACCTGCCCTGCTTTTGAAATGATTCAATCATTTTCACATAAGGGATTGATTCCACTCAATCAGAGAGTTGCTTCAACAACATGGATTTGTGAAATGATTGTATATTATGACAATGCTATGGTGTTTTGGACAGTGCTAAAACTGGAGACTAGTCGAAGCCTGTGTCCAAGACAACATCATGAAACTCAAAATTCTTAAGTAAAGTATGTGAACTTGTTTTTCATGCGTACACATGTGGACATGGGACTCATGCTCAGTGCAAAAGACATTTTCTTCAGTTGATAGATCCCCATCATTGCACAATCAGAAAATAAACTTGTAGCTATATCAGCTACATTCATATGACATATTTTACTTTTACGTTTGGTGAAGCTACTAACAAATGCTTGTTTCATGTTTCTAAATGTAACATTAAATAATAGAAACACTTTAGTAGTTTTCTCTTTTACATTTTTGGGTATTTTGCACCTGAAATGCCTGATGATTGCAATCTTATTGACACTATTCAATCCTCCACATATAAGGGACTGAATACACTTAATCTGTGAGCTATTTCACCACGGATTTTCAAAATGACTATTTCTATGGCTTTTATCACAATATGGTGATGTATCACAAGAGATTTACACTTCAAAAACTGAAGACTCAACCACATCTGTGAAGTATGTCAACAATTTGACCAGCGTGTACATTTTCACGTGACATGCACCAAATGCAAGAGACTTTTTACTGTATGGATAGATTCCCGTCCTTGCCCTATCAGTTAACTTGCTTTTTAAATCTCATTTATTTATACAATGTTATATCTTACTTCAGCTGGAGCAGTAGATCCTTTGAAATGACTGTTTCATTTCTCTAAATCTAACACCAAAGACTACATAACACTTTTGTGTCATATTTTTCTCACTTGGACTTATTTTGTACTGGATAAAACACAGTGGCAGTAGTGTTTGCAATAGTCCAGTATAGTCCTTGAAGCTTGTAAGAGTGATGACTAAAACCGAAAGCTATTGCTATTTGACTAATTGAAATTAAGCCAGTCACATCCTCTGGCAGACTTTGTTATTGAGGGGAAAATAATCTGTGTAATTCATTAAGATGCTGTATTCATAGTTTCTGTGGCCTTTGTGCTGTTGTTGAAATGAAGTATCTGGAACTATTTTCCATGCAAATTAGATGTTAAGGCAGTAATTCTTGCCAAGAGAATGCTCTCTTTTAAAAACCAGTTGCCTTTAGTCAAGAACATTAAGCACTGCAATAAGTACATGATAGTTTAAAGGAACTGAAAACAACAACACTCTCCTCCTCAAGTTTTGCTTTTGACCGTCTAGACCATGTTTTGACTGTATACACTAAATTAGTCCGGCCTGCTAAAGCAACTTCCTTCCTGCAACATATCAATTACAGTTCATCGACTTATATTATGGCAATATGGTTAATGCTTTCCTTAGTTACATTGTATTTCTGTTTCGTTCTCCTGCAGAACCATCAGAAAACTTCCGTGAAATCCTTCAAAATGTGGCCAAACCACACGGAGTCAGTAACATGCGAAAACTGGGCCACCTGAACAACTTCATAAAGGTAATGCTGTCAAGTTCTGATGCTTTTAACCCTGCTGTTGTGTTATTTAAGGCAGTGTTGACACTACTGAAATTTAGAGAGAGCTTAACATGCATCTTTTCATCGGCGTTGACATATTTTATGTATCTGTAAAGATTGATTAGCCACCCCTCCTCTGTAGTGTCACCACTGACCTCTCCTTGATCCTCTCCTCTTGGGTGTTGCTGCCAGCAGGCCTAGCTGTGCCTGTCATTGTGATGCTGACAGTGAATGTAACAGGAGCTCTGGGGATGTGAAAGCCCTCCAATCTAATGTGCATCAAGAGCAGCACTCTGGCTTTGAAACTTGAGATTATAAATGTCTCGTTATTGTTCTTATGAAGCCGAGATGCTCTCAGTTCTCAAATCTGTGTTTTTCCAAACTTTAGTCTGTTTTTTCTTTGAGTTGTGCGCCATAATGATGAGGGTAAAAGTAGAGATTTTCCAGTGCATACTGTATGATGTGCATACAAGCATGTTAAAAGAGCATTTTGCTTTCAGGTAAGCTGAAACATAAACCAAGTGGTCATTATTCTAGCAGGCATTGGTTCAAAGGTTGAAATGCTTTAACGCAGCTGTATAACTGGGCTGTGTCTGCTGTATTTATCAGCCGATGATGGTTGTGCCGCAGAGATTAATTGTTTGCAAATGGAAAAAGGTAGAAGAATTACAGATCGGATTATTTCCTATTCTCTTTACAGATTCTCTTTACAGAACTTTTATAAACGCTTGTCAAAAAGTATGTCCACATAGAAATAGTCGTACATGTGAACAGTGCTTCTACATTTTCGTGTTAGCCTGTGTCAGTGTTGTGATGGACTAGTCACCTCTTCAGGGAGTTTTTCTGCCTTTTACCCGGTTATGTATGATGATAGTCTCTAGACTTCCTCGTATTTTCTGCAGGATTAGCAGTTAATGACTTGCAGATCTGCAAGTTGAGTATGAAGGGAAAACTAGGAGCTTCTTTTACTTTGAGCACGTTGTTTTGGCATGCCATCACCTCATGGAGAAATGTCAAAAACATCTACACGACTGTCCACTTGGCCCACCCCGGGCACCGATTCCTGCTGCTGTTTAGACATTTTCTGCTTTCCTCTGTCGACCCACAGCCTCAACCACTTCTGACTGTCTGACATGGACATATTGTAAACAGTTGTTGGTGGCTCTGCAGACAGTGACTCTTGGCCTTCCTACCGCCATGCAGAGGGCATTGTAGCAAGCTTAAAGCTGAACGTGGGTTGTGTGTCTATAATCCGTACACCTAACTCTCTTGTTTACAACTGACTGCAGGGTAATAGCCATGACGTGTGTGTGTGTGTGTGTGTGTGTGTGTGTGTGTGTGTGTGTGTGTGTGTGTGTGTGTGTGTGTGTGTGTGTGTGTGTGTGTGTGTGTGTGTGTGTGTGTGTGTGTGTGTGTGTGTGTGTGTGTGTGTGTGTGTGTGTGTGTGTGTGTGTGTGTGTGTCTGTCTGTTAGAGCACCATTACTCTGATTCCTTATAAGGGTTCCAGGACAGTGAGGGTGACCTAATCCCCCCGGAGAGCGTCACATGCCTCCTCCTGCCTGCTTGGGATCTGACATCACAGCTGGTTTCAAACAACCCACTACTCACCCTATCTCTCGTCACCCATCCCTTCCCATCCTGCACTCGCCTCCTCCTCTGCAGTGTGGTTTATGATGCTCATCTTTGAGGATCAGTCCAAACTAAAATGACCAGTTTAATTCACTCGTCTGCTTCACTGTCTGCATGTTTAGAATGAGTTGCTGTGATGGAGTGTCATCGACTTGTTAGTGCTAGGTTGCTCAGGGTACCCAGTGAGAAAGGCAGCAGCTCCAAAATGGCAGCATCCTTTCTCCCAAGGAGCTCATTGCTTTTAACATACAATGTGTTTCAGTCTGTTGTTGTTAGTTTTGACCTGCCAGCTGACACCGGCTGTCTGTGTGTGGGCCCCTGTTAATGATGTTGTGAGGGAAGTGCCAAAGGCAGACATTCATGCTGGAAAACAAGGTCATGCTGCCGCGTCTGGCAAGGTAGAGAAAATGGGAGTAAATAGTCAGGCTATGAGCAGTTCCAATGCAACAAAATTAGCTAAACTGTTGAAGACTTTATGTTTTCGCTTTCTACTGCAGAAAGCACACATTCTCACAGACAACAAACGGTAGAGGTGACACAAGCCAGCAGTCCCGACTGAACCTGTGAATCCGTTGTTGCTTTCACTTTCGTTCGCTCTCCTCCATCCACCACCAGTAAAAGCATAACATTATCCCGTTATCTACTCCAAACAAATCCACATGTAACAGACACATAACAAACACACTTACTTGGCTCCTGCAGGAAAGTGTTGTGCTGTTTGTTAGTTCGAATTGTCGTAGAGTTTGGAGGCAGTGAAAAATAGAGACATTTTGGATTTGCTGAACTCTCTGGTGCTGGTATGATGCCACATAGTTCTCATTCTTGACCAGTGTTAATTCAGGGTTCATTTCATGCCATTCAGCCTCGACATGTGAAGCAAGGCAAATTACCGCAAACACATTTCGTTACACCGCTCATATTTTGTACAGCTAATTTACAAGAGAAGCTGGTCCGATAGATCATAATTTTTCACCGCTTGAAGGTTTCCTCCATACAGAAGTTTCAAGACACAAAACTTGTTGACGTGCATTCTCCATTTAAAAAAATGAGTCAGGAGAAAAACACCGAAAACGAACATTTGGTAGCTAAAAGGAATGCAGTGTCTGTGTATGGAAATGTTTTGGCTGTGGATAAAATTACGATGACAAAAAACAGGTTTACTTCCACTCTTGTCTTGCAGTTGTTACCTCTACATGATGCAACATTATCACTTTGGTTATGCATTTAAATCACCAGCACAAAGCCACAACAAATAGTGTTAATTTAGTCATCCTGTGGAAATTGGAATATTTTTCACATCACATAAAAGCTAAATATTGGAGTCATTTTTTGATTGCTAATATCATGCATCCGTATGTAGTCAGAGTTTTTCATATAATCATTTATTTTCTGTTCTGTGTTATAGCTGCTATGCAGCATTGGCCAACGTGAGGAAAACTTTGGGTTTACATATGAAGAAATCATCGTTTGGTAAGTATTGCCAGTAAACAGTAGTTAATGATTGTGCATCAACATGTGCTCAGGTAATTCATGGTATTGTTGTGCTGCAGCTAAGGCCTGTGACTCTCAGTTAAAATCCTGTGTCGTGTTGTTCCCTAGTCTGCGCCTAGCTCTTCTAAATGAGGCTAAAGAAGTACGTGCTGCAGGGTTGCGGGCGCTCCGCTACCTCATTAGAGACACCAGTGTGCTGCAGAAGGTCCTCAGACTACAGGTGGATTATTTAATAGCCAGGTGAGTTCTCTCTTTCACTACAGCACTCGCATGGAAAAATGCTGTTTATCTTTCTCCACGTTGTTGTCAAATCGTATTTGTTTTTATGGGAAATCAATTTAGTTGTTGAGACATTTTCTAGTTCATTTAATGGTCATGCTTCAGCCATATTTAGTTTTCTGCTTCTGATAATAGTCATTGTAGTTTTTCTGCTGCTGAAACGGACGTGACTAATTATGACTGTGGGCTGCTTCAGGTGCATTGACATCCAGCAGAGCAATGAGGGGGAGAGAACTCAGGCCCTGCGTCTGGTCCGAAAGGTAAGATCATATGTTTATTGATTATTGTAGTTTTTCTTCCTTCTAACCATCAGTACACTCAGCTTCATGTCACTACGTGAATTTACCCTCGCTCCTCAGCCTAGTGCCTGCACAGTGCCACCGGAGTCTGCAGGCCAGTGAGGTTATTTATAGCTTTCTGTAGTTTACTGTAAACCTCGTTCATTCTGTACACGATAGAACTTGCCTCTGTACAGGCACTAACATAACCCTTGTGTGCATGTTATACCTTATGGCCTGGCCTCTTACCAAAAAGTTATCTTTTCTTATTTTGTACATTCTAGGATATGTGACCCTCACAATGCATTCAGTTACCATTTTTGCATTTCAAAAGCTGATCTTCTTTTTCTGGAGTTCTAGAAAAAGTAACCGTGAAAAACTTTGTAGTTATTTTTTGCCTCTGTTTGTCCAGACTTGTTTGATGACTCATGTTTCTCTCCTCTCCCTCGCTCTCTAGATTATCACTGTCAATGCGATGCTGTTCCCCACCTCTATTGCAAACTCTCTAATTGCAGTGGGGACTGACGGACTGCAGGAGAGAGACCGCATGGTCCGCGCTGCCATCGCCATCGTCTGTGAACTAGGTGGGTGCCTGGCGTGCAAACACAGATGTAAAAGAACCACCGACTCTCTTGTGAGCTTGCTCCCGAGAGGACAGATAAACCCTGTAACATTTTATGAGGAGGTACTATACTACAAAGAAAATTAAAAATAATATATAACAATGAATATTGCTGCTGATTTGTTTCCTCTGTAGCTCTAAAGAACCCAGAGGTGGTGGCCAAACGAGGAGGCCTCAGCACCATCCTCAAGAGTGTCATTGACTGTCAGCTGAGTCGCATCAACGAAGCACTGATCACGACCGTCCTCCATCTACTCAACCACCCACGTACCCGGCAGTATGTGCGCGTTGACGTCGAGCTGGAGGTATTCACACACACATTAATTCCGAGGAAGCTGCTGTTTATAAATGAGCCAGTGTGCTGGGAGCCATTCCAGTCAGGATTAGCAGCTGTAAGGTGCCCGTCTCTTTCCCATGGAGCTTACAGTAATCAGTTACAACGTTTCTCTAAAGCCTCATTGTCTGTAAACAGACACCTAGGAGAGACGCATCTCATCAGCTCAGTCATAATATCCTCATGGATGTCACATGAAATCCATAACAGTTTGATTATCACTGCAATATGTTTCATGAGAACAGTTAAAAGCGCTTCCACTTAATTTTCCAGAACTAATGAAAAGGTCTGAAGTCTGTTGTGCTTTGTACACATTCATCTTTTGTGTGCTTTGTGTTCTGTCCTCCAGCAAATCCTCGCGCCTTTCACAGATTTTCACTATCGTCACAACGCAGACACGGCTGAAGGGCAACTCAAGTGAGTGTGTGTGTGTGTGTGTGTGTGTGTGTGTGTGTGTGTGTGTGTGTGTGTGTGTGGTGGGGTATGAAGGGTGTCACTGTTACAGTAGAAACAAAAAGATTGAGTGTCTGACATTTCTCTCTGTTGATTGTTTACTGTGTTCCAATATTGGTAGCACCATGCGTTGAGAAAGTTGAGGGTTTGTGTCGTGTTTTTGTTATGTGAACCTTGTTATCAGGGCTGCTTGACTCTAGAATGACTTGCCAGAGGATGTGAGGCAGGCTAAGGCCTTTATGTGAAAGGTCTTTTATTGATTCTCCTTCACAACCTTCAGTGTTTTGTTGCATAGTTTGATATCTTTGCAAGAAGGTTTTTAATGTTTTATGAATAGTCCCTTACAGAGATCATAATCATGTGTGTTTATGGAACATACTGTCCAGTTTCTGATGTGTGTGTTTTTATGTTCACAGAGAAGACAGAGAGGCCCGTTTCTTGTCGAGCAGAATGGCCATAGTGGCTGCCTTCCGCTCCTGGTCTGGTAAGGTCTTTAATGTTGTGGTAAATGTCGTTATTTAAGTGAGAAACCCTGTTTATTAGGGGCATTATGAGTTATGTATATCTCCTGTTTCTTTTTTCACTCAGGAATTATCAACCTATGCAAGGCTGGAAATTCTGGAATTCAGTCTTTAATTGGCTTACTTTGCATACCAAATATGGAAGTCAGGGTGAGTGTTAAAACATCTTCGTGCTAAATATTTAAATGTATAACTGGGGAATAAAGGACATTTGCAAATTTAAATGCAACTTATAGCTCACTGCTTTGTTGATCTCTCCCTTGTAAAGTTTTTGTCCCAGCACTGGTTATTTAGAAGCTCTGGTGTGATGGAGAACTTTAAAGTACACCAAAATAAATGTACCAAACAGCCTTCCCTTGTGTGGAGTCAGAGAATCAAAGCACAGAGAGAAGTATTTTTGTCAGGGAACAGACTGATCAGATCAACAGATCTAGTAGATGTTATCATTCTTTTTCTAATGAAACGAGGCTTCTGTTAAGCCTTTGTTTTGCACAGTAGTAACAGTACAGCACACACATTGGATGCTGTTTTTCCCCTTTGCCACTTGATGTGGCTTTAGCCATAATAAACACATATTTCTGACAGCTTTGTGATCATTTGCCCTGCAGAAAGGCTTGTTGGAGGTGTTATATGAGATATTCCGGCTCCCTGTGCCCATTGTAACTCAAGACTTCACGGAAGCTTTTCTAAGTGTTGGTAAGGACAAAGTCTCTTGTGTTTTCATTTGTGTACTTCCTTCTGGTGTTTTGTATCATGTATCTTCATGGGTGTTTTTTCATACTGGGTAATTACAGTTGTAATTGTGTGTAATTGCAGTTTGGTTGCTTGACTTTGTCTGATCGTGAAGAAATGCCTGCCTGACTGTTTTACACCATAGCGTTTTGTTGCCCTTAACCCAAGTAAGTTCATACTTATGCCTCACAGCGTTGACTAACCTTTTCTCTGGTTGACTTCAGACCCAGCCAGGTCCCAGGACACCTGGAGACTGTCTGATGGGTTTGTTGCTGCTGAGGCCAAAGTCATTCTACCCCATCGGGCTCGCTCTAGGTGAGAGATGATAGAAAATAGAAACTGGCAAAGTTGCTGCCAGTTCAGTGTTTACATGTGTCATAAAATGTTGTGTGTGTTTGCTTTATTAGGCCTGACCTGATGGACAACTACTTGGCATTTGTTCTCTCTGCCTTCATCACCAGTGGGCTGTTAGAGGTGAGCTTATACTGTATTTGTTTTCTAATGACTGATCTGCCAGACTTTGCTGTAAGACAAAATTGTTTAAACTTAACCCAGGATGGCAGTCAATACATGGCAACATCGTGCTAAATTACTTGATATTGCACATTTGACTGTGTGCACCGCAGCTTTAAGGCAAATTTATCGATTTCTGCGCAGTCGATGCAGGTGCTGGAATCACAGAATTGCGATTCATGCCACAGTATTTAGGCATTAGTCTGCTACACAAAGGGTTACATTGCCCCACATTTCAAATGAAGAAAAATGTGCAGAGCGCCTGTGGATGCTTCTAAAAAAGGCTGACTGCTTTTTACAAGACATAGCAGCTAGCTGGAGCCTGCACTGTAACACCATGTCTGTAAATGTTCCTGACGTGTGCTGAGCAGAGTGGGCAGAAAACGCACAAGATTTCAGAAGGATTTAGAATTTCCTGCAGTGTTTGGGCTCCGTTGATGGAATGCCTGCACAAATCAAAGCACCTCCAAAGCGGGGCAGCGACTGCTTTAATTAAAAATCTTTTAATAATTAATTACAAGGGTGTGGATAACAGCAAATCTCTTTGCAATGCCTCTCTTCAAAAGAAGCATTTGTTTTGAGCACCATTTGTTTTCACATGTGAGCTCAGCACTTTTGGGCTGCGAACAGTCTGCAAAGTCGTAAATCTTCGGCTGCATGCTGGGGCTGAACAATTAATCGATTTCAAATCAAAATCGTATTTCGCAACAATGCAATTAGCAAATGGCATACGCTGCAGTTTCGGTTATGCATTGTGTGGAGTGTCTGACACAGGGCTGAAAGTGTTGTGCCAGTGGTTTTACAGAGTCATGGCAGTCACACTTTTAATGGAATCTCATGGGATGATGCTCCTTCAGTTGTTTATTTGCTACCAGGACAATATCGAACTCAGGATTCACTTTTAAGCATATCATAAATCAAATCACAATATTTGTCAAAAAAATCTGAATTTAGTATTTTCTCAACACTGCAAACGGATGTCTGCAGACTTCATCACGTCGACCGATGCAGACACGAATGCAGAGAGCATGAAATGGTCTGTGGGGTGTCAATGTTGGTATTGAGCCATATTCTCCTCTGTGCCCTTATTTTTGAAACTAAGGGCCTGGTTGAAGTTGTGACCAGTAGCGATGACCAGCTGGCTGTCAGAGCCACCATCCTCTTGGGAGAACTTCTACACATGGTAATGTAACAATGAAAGCATCTGCAACACAGAGTATGTATTGAAAAGTATACTATTGTTTGGCACACTGAGGTCCATGTGATGTGGAAGAAATTAACCTTAATGTTTGTGCGTGTTGCAGTGTGAAGTTAGCACTGAAGAAGATCTATTTTATTGGTGTTTTTGAAAAACTGTGCACTACAACTGATGCTGTGACTTTAACTGAATAAATCTCTGTTTTTTCCTCCATCTGCTGTTTGTTTAGGCAAATACCATCCTTCCTCATTCCCATAGTCACCACCTGCACTGCCTTCCTACTCTAATCAACATGGCAGCCTCCTTCGACATCCCCCAGGAGAAAAGACTGTGAGTACAACCTCACACCGACACACACACCTTTCTGTTGTACCTCACAAAAGACAATTACAACACACATTTGCAACTCTACCTGCTCTCACGGTGCGTTGTATTTTTTGTAAGTTTGTCCTCTGTCATCAAGCTGTTCTGATCAAAGGTGCTCATTCAGTGTGTACACAACTCACTTCCAGGTATTAGTTATGAGGATAATGCATTCTGAATGTATGTTACAAAAAAAAAAAGCTTCTCTCATCCTTCTCGTCTGTTTTCTAGTCGGGCAAGTGCAGCAGTCAACAATCTGAAACGTTTCCATGAAAAGAAGAAGAAAGGTTTGAAACCACACAGTCTTTACCTGGACCACATCATTCGAAAGTCTGTGTCGTCACATAACCGCAGAGAGTCACACTCACGTGTCCACAGGGACATCTACGTCATAAAGGTAATGCTAGATTTCAAGTTGGCCTAAATCTGTGCCTAAACATACAATGATAGTTTCGAGTGATGCTTTTTCGAAAATATGCTTATTTGCCATCTTACACACAGTTGATGAAGGTCTGTGGCGTGTTTGGTTTAGATTTAGGCCAGTTTATGATGTAAATATTTAAAAAATACATACAATTGATTAAGAGTAAAATAGTTGTAAAGTGAGAGCAGTGTGTAATGAATGCGTTTGAGTGTGTAATGAATGCGTTTGAGCAGAAAGTGAGTCAAATAAATGTTATCTGCCTTTGTGTTCAGGACACAGAAGAAGCACTGATGATGAACCTGAGAGACAGTCACATTCTCAACCACAAACAGAACCTGGAGTGGAACTGGCTGCTTATTGCCACTATCCTTAAGGTCAGCCTGTTCTCTTACAGCGCCACAGGCTCAGTTGTTGTTTTTCTTTCTGTCTAAAATGTTGTTTTTCTCCCCCAGTGGCCAAATGTAAACCTCAGGAACAACAAAGATGAACAGATGCACAAGTGAGACCCTTTATATAATCAAAGATCACTGCAGCATTTTAAACAGGGTGGCATGCTTTCATGACTTTTATGACGTCTTATTCTAAATACTTGTTTGTATTTGCGTGATGCAGGTTTGTTCGGAGGCTGCTGTACTTTTATAAGCCCAGTAGTAAATTGTACGCAGGGCTGGGATTGGATCACCTAAAGGCCAGACAACTCACTGTGGTCGGATGTCAGTTTGTGGAGTTCCTCATGGACTCAGATGAGGTTTGAAAAGTTTGCAAAAACACACTTGTTCCTATTTTTTCGCCATTTTCTAACCTGCCTCTTCTGTCTGCTCTTTCTGTCTTCCCGCTATCACCAGGATGGACAGGGCTACCTGGAGGACCTGGTGAGGGACATGGTGGCATGGCTGTCCTCATCCTCAGGGCTAAAACCTGAGCGCTGCCTGCAGAGTAATGGCCTGCTCACGACACTCAGCCAGCACTACTTCCTCTTCCTGGGGACACTCTCTGCACACCCACAGGGAGTCAAACTGTTAGAGAAATGTGGCCTGTTTCAGTGGTGAGTGAACACAAGAACCTGTCCCGTTCTCGTAGTGTGCAGGAATGTCAAATGTTTTTGTCCGCGTGATGAAACGTTCTGCTAACAGCTCGCTCTTTCCTGCATCAGCCTGCTGAGTCTGTGCTCGGTAAAGAACCAGGACGCTGTGCTGAAACTTGCTGTATCCACACTGGACTACAGCAGAGACGGTCTGGCCAGAGTGATCCTCTCCAAGATCCTCACTGCTGCTACTGATGTAAGACGGCGCCGATAACAAAAGATTTAAGCACAAAATACATATAGAGTAGTTATGAAACATCAGTCATTGCACTGTTACAAAACCACACTTTACTGCAGTGTCAGTAGATACAAAGTCATATTATTACAAAAACACCACCATGTTATGGACCCTAGGGGAGAATGTATGGGTGTCCTGAGAAGATGATGTGGTTTTTAAAACAATCACCTGATGTTCTTATAGCCATATGATCTACTGAACTAGAGTCTCACAGCTAAGTTGATGTCCTTAAACCTCCTCCTTATCACACAACGCTTCTTGTCTTGCTGAGCAGACGTGCAGGCTGTATGCGACCAAGCACCTCCGTGTGCTGCTGCGTGCGGGTGTGGAGTTCTTCAGTAGCTGGGGCATGGAGCTGCTGGTCACACAGCTTCATGACCACAGCAAGGCTGTGTCCATAGAGGCCTTGGACATACTGGACGAGGCCTGTGAAGACAAGGTGAGCGATGAAAAAACACACATGCTTCACTGGGATCACTGTCAGTACGGCATGTTGAAAGAGGCAGTAATGAAACGTTATTGTGTTAGGTTAAGCTGATAGTTTGACTGACAGTGGTGTTGTGTGCTTCACAGGCCAATCTTCACGCTCTAATCCAGCTGAAACCAGCCGTGTCCCACCTGGGAGACAAAGGCCTCCTGCTGCTCCTCAGGTGGGTTTTCACCACAACAGCACTGTTTACCAGGAATGACTTCCAGCATATTTATCAGTCTTTAAAATAGTTCAGCAGCAGCATTATATGCCTTCTCAAATACACTCTTTTTTTCTACTGTTTAGGTTCCTGTCCATTCCTAAAGGTTTCTCCTACCTCAATGAGAGGGGTTATGTCAGCAAACAGCTGGATAAATGGCAGAAGGTATGATCAGGATGTCAGCAGAGAGTGAAATAGTTTCTCAATTGTTGTCCACTTAGAAATAATTTTTAATCAACTTATAAAAAGACCTGACATGAACAGAAACGTTTCTCTTTTACTCTCTTGTGATTGCAGGAGTACAACCTTAAGTATGTGGACCTGATAGAGGAGCAGCTCAATGAAGCACTTACAACTTACCGCAAACCTGTCGACGGAGACAACTACGTCAGACGTAGCAACCAAAGGTAAGAAGGTGGAGTATGTGAGCACCTGTCAAGCCACAGGAGTGAAGTGATTTTTACGTGTGCCTTATGTCTTCGGTGGTGTGTCCAGGTTACAAAGACCAAATGTCTATCTTCCTGTGCACTTGTACGGTCAGCTGGTCCATGATAAGACAGGCTGTCATCTATTGGAAGCTCAGGTAAGTGCTTTATTTATTAAACATATTTCTCAGCCATTTCAAAGCACACTCTGTTTTATTGAGTGTTCTTACTTGTTTTGTGCCTTCATTGCTCTGAAGGGCGGTAGAATGTGAAGGCTTGCTTCCTGATGTCTTTTTTCATTTGTCTGCAGAGTGTGGTTCCTGATCTCAGCTACACGGTTCGCTCCCCGATGCTGGACACCTGGGAGGGCATCAAACAGCTGAAGGCTGCACTCTGGGCTCTGGTCAGAAACAGTCGCCTCAATTTATGTCACTTGCCTTACCATTTCAGTGTAATTATTGTACTTGACAGAGATGACTCTGATGGTGGACATTTTCCATTTTAGGGCAACATTGGCTCTTCAAACTGGGGTTTGAATCTCCTACAGGAGGAGAATGTCATTCCAGACATCCTCACATTGGCGCAGCACTGTGAGGTGCTATCAGTACGAGGGTAAGCATGCCTGTTTTTTCAAAAATCATTTCCAGACTTCACTTGACTATGTTTAAGTTGCTGATATTTAAAACATGTGGATTTACTGCACATTTAACAAAACAAATCAATCAGTCAATCAATCATTTGTGTAGCTCTTTACAACAGCCCAAAGGGTGGCCAAAGTGCTTCACAGTGAAAAACAAGAGAATACCTTAAAAACAATACAGTAACTGAAAACAGGGCAAACAATCACAGTTACGGGCACATTTAGAATAATCAAATAATCTCAACATAGTTTTGGACTGTGGGAGGAAGCCGGAGTACCCAAAGAAAACCCACGCATGCACAGGGAGAACATGCAAACTCCATGCAGAAAGATCCCGGGAAGACCGAGATGTGAACAAGGGATCCTCTAGCTGCAAGGCCAAAGTGCTAACCACTACCCTACTGTGCAGCCCGTAAAATATTCAATAAAACAATAAAATAAACAGCAATAAAACAGCAATAAAATATAACATCTAAAAGTAATAAAATGTCACCATTCCATTAGGTATGAAAAGCTATTTTAAACGGGAAGGTTTTGAGTTGTGATTTAAAAAGACCTAGGTCAGTGATGGAGCGTGTTCCAGAGCCTGGGTGCAGCTACAGAGAACGCCCGGTCACCCCAGTGTTTGTATTTGGACCTCAGTACTTCAAGCAGCTGCTGATTGGAAGACCGCAGAGCTCTTTTTTAGTCCTTTAAAGTAGAAGGCTCTGATAAATAAAGGAGAGCAAGACTGTTAAGAGCTTTAAAAACAAATAACAGAAGTTTAAAAAGAATTATTTACTGGACTGGATGCCAGTGGAGAGAATAAAGGAGTGGGGTGATGTGCTCAAGTCTAGAGGCGTTTGTTAAAAGATGTGCTGCAGCATTTTGCACGAGTTGCAGGCGGCTGATAGATAACTGGGAAATGTCAATGTGAAGTGCACTGCAGTAGTCCAGTCTTGAGCTGATAAAAGCATGAATGGCATGAAATAAACGGAAATATTTCAGGGATTTGCAGATGTAATGGGTTAACAGGGCTGTTGTATTTTTACTGCACTGACTGACCGGATGTTGACCACGGGTCTAAGCCGGCCTTTTCCATCTACACATTTCATGCAGTATTCTCCTCTCTGTCTGCTATCTGCATGTTACCGTTGCTTTGGCAAACAACAATCTCTGAGCAGAAACGTACACACTGAAAATCCCAGGTTTAGACAAAGATGTGGATCAACAAAGAGGCAGGTGTTCTTTCAATGAATGTTCCACCACAGCATGTTTCCTCGACACCGTTCTGAAAGGACACCATCGCTGCCTCCTGGGCTTAGCACCACCCAAGACAACTGTGATTTTGATAAAGAAGCATAATGTCAACATTGTTGAGATGGACATGCTTACTGATTGTGTTCTTCTGTCTCCAGGACGTGTGTTTATGTGCTGGGTGTGATCTCCAAGACCAGGCAGGGTTGTGAGGTTTTGAAGCAGTATGGTTGGGATGCAGTCAGACACAGTCGCAGGACGCTGTGGCCTGTCACTCCAGATGAGGTGGACACACAGCTGACCTCTGAACTTTCTTCAGTACCTAGCACGCTCAGTCTGAACTCTGAATCCACCAGCTCCCGCCACAACAGCGAGAGCGAGTCTCAACCAAGTACGTAGGACATTGTCTACACTTTATCAGCAACATTTACTGACAGATTTAAAACTTTTCTAATTGATGTTACCTCAGGTAGACATTAGTCTTTAATTGTGTTATTAATTCACTCTCTGTGCTCGTAGACATGTACATCCTGGATGACGACAAGTGTGATGTTCTGGACCAGTCAGACGAGCCTTCTTTCTATTTACACTCCAAACCAGTCAAAGACCGCAGCCCTTTCACAATCCTGGCCTCTACGCGCTTCGTCCGCACCCGCTTCCTTACCTCCCTGTCCCTCCCCAGCAAGAAACTGCGCTCCACCAGTGACCCTAAAACCCCGACAGGCTCTCGCACCCCTACTGAGCTCAAGACAGGGAGTATGAGACGGAACCGGACAGTGACAGAACCCTCTGTCTACAGCCCAAACCAGGGGGACGTCTTCACCCCTGTGTTTAATGGCAGAGGAATTCCAAAGAGTCCAACAGTCAGCCTGGAAACATCCTTTGTCGGGACCAGGGGGGGTTCTGAGGAGCAGCTTGTGGATGGCAGGCTGGCCAGGGGAGGAGGCTCAGGCCTTGGACTCAGTGGTCTCGGAGGGCACGGGGCCGTGGAGCACCACAGCCGGGAGAGGGAACAGACCAGCCGAGAGCGTTTAGCAGGCGACGGCGGCTCCTCTTCTAGCGGAGGCAATGTTGGAGGGGGTGGAGGAGGCGGCGGTGGAGGTACTCAATTTAAAAGCCGCAGTCAGAGCTTTAACACGGACACTACAACCAGCGGCATCAGCTCCATGAGCTCTAGCCCCTCCCGGGAGACTGTTGGAAACCCTGATCATACAGAGCCTGAACCTGACTCTTCTGACTGTGTGAGCCTCAACACAGTCGTGTCTGCCAAGACTGTCAAAACACTCTCTTCTCTCACCCCCCAGGCTCAGACTAACCACATGTCCACGCCTAAGCCCTCCACTGTCACTCTGGTACCGCCTGGCTCCTCGCACACTCTCCCACGCCGAGCTCAGTCTCTCAAATCCCCCTCAGTAACCACCATAAAAAGCCTGGCTGATTGTAGCTTCATGTACACCAGCCCCAGAGACGCGCTGGGCTACGCTACGCTGAAGAGGCTGCAGCAGCAGAGGATACACCCGTCTTTGTCTCACAGTGAAGCGCTGGCTTCACCTGCCAAAGACGTGCTTTTCACTGACACCATCACTATGAAAACTGGCAGCTTGGACTCCAGATTAACACCTCGGAGGTAAGTCAGACATCACCACAGGGACCGTATGACAGAAGGCAGACACTGTCACACCTGAATTTATCTGTTTTTCCTTTGTCTTCACAATTGTTTGTTTCAAATGATGTGTTTGTTGTTTGAAGGGGAAGGTGTCATCCCAGAGAAAAGCTAAAAACATGCCTCGATTTGCGCTACTGCAGCTTAAGCAGCTTTGTGCTTGGAGTAGGGTGTCTGCTTTGGCAGTGGCAGGTGTGAGTGTGTTTTATGTGCACCTTCTGCTGTGTCTGTCAGGCTGTCAGATAGGAGGCGTACCTGTCCAGAACCCAACACGATAAGTTCCTACCGCAGGCTGTCCAGAACACTCGTACCGCGGTGGGTGGACCTACCCAGCGTCCTCCTTTGTAGAAATGTAGTTTCTAGCTCTGATCCACACGAATGTGTCATCGCTGCTTCTCCTAGAGTAGTGACGGCTTCATGCTGGTCTGCCTTCGCTTTGACCCGTAGAATGAGTAAACCCCGTAGAGATCGATCAAATTCTAATCGCTCCCTGTAACCTTGTCTAGAGACTGAAACAGCATACAGAAAGTGATCCTAAATTATAAATGTGCCTTTGCTGTTTGTACTGGTATTCAATTGATTTTTTTTATATTTGTGTCACTCATACACGTGTGAAGATTTTTATCTAGACAGTGCAAAAAGCGGCGCCACAAAATGGAGAAACAAGTCTGTGAGTGTGAGAGGTTTGAGAATGAATGATACAATAATCAAGCTCTTAGATCTCACTGTGTATGATCTCTGATCTCATTAATGTGAAGGATTGTACTAACAGTAACTTATTGATAAACTTTAAATCTCAGGCGGTAGAGAGTATTTAAATTTCATTCTGTGGAAATTATGGAAGAAAAATGAATCTGTGAATTTATTCCTTGGCAAATCTATTAACAGTTTGGTGTATGACTGAAATAACAATTTCCAAAAGATGGTGTCATAAATGGTTAAAATCCTCCCTCAAATTTGAAGCTGATGTATGAAACTGTTTGTTTAGCTAAAAGTCTGAAGATATTGAATTAAATGAAACCAAGACAAAACTTGAAAATACTTCATACTGTGTGACATATAGTTACTCCCTTCTGTTTACAATGTGCAATCATGCAAATTTAGTCATTTAATCCCAAAGAAAACTTTTGTCTCCTTTTATTAAAGGTTTTCTCTGAGTCAGAGGTTTCCAGTTGTTGCTTCCCTGATAGTTTACTTCAGTATGAATGCCTTAGAGCCCATTAATAAAGCCCTGTGTTTGTGCTTTTACCCAACATTTTTTCACTTACTCCCCATGTTCCTTTTCTGTCCCAGTCTCTCCCCCCGGATCCTCTCACGCACCTCTCCTCTTGCCCTCCCTAGATTTCTGAAAGCTCTGAGCTTTGCCTCTCTGGATAAAGAGGAACTTCTCAGTCCCATCAACCAAAGCACTCTGCAACGCTGCTCTTCTGTGCGCTCCATGGTCTCTAGCGCCACCTTCGGGTGTAACGATGACTACATTGGCCTCGCGCTGCCGATGGACATCAATGACATGTTCCACATCAGAGACTCGGCCTACTTTCAGCAGAGGATCAGCCCGCCTTCAGAAGAGCGGAAACGCTTCCTCTTTGGTGATGGAGATGGTAAATGTGACTTTATGCCTGAATAAATGATTGTTGAAACATAAACTATTGACAAGAAAAGCATTTTGAAACGGATCCGTGTTGGCGCTGTCCTCTGTAGGCGACCGTCCTGCTATCCCCGTACTGAAGCAGCAGTTCAGTATCTCTGAGCTGATCGTGTGCCGAGGCGACTCTCAGAATCATATGGTGGGTTCAGAGGAGACAGGCCTGCAGGATCACAGTGAAGAGAACTGCCTCTACTGCGTTGGATCCACCGTCCTCGGTTACCCCACACAGCCGCAGATCAACAGCACACACCCTCGGACAGGTGAGCGGACACACACCGAGTTGTTTTCAGGAGCGTTCTTAAAACAAGAAATGCTGATTTTTTTTTTTTTTTTTGTATTTTTTCTGACAGATTACGTCGACTTCCCGTCATGGGCTGGGCAGAGTGGCCATCGTCTGGAGGTGATGCCTCAGTCCAAGTTCTCTGGAGTGTCCGGCTGCAGCGACGCCGCCGTTTCACAAGGTTCAATCTGTAGCACGCCCACACCTGGGGACATCGTCATTGGTAAGACATTAAATAACCACAGCCTTCAATTAATGATCCTATTTGATTAATGTTAATATTTTGCTTGCTAATATTTTCCTATGATGTCCTAGAAGCTACATAATGAACTAAATAAGGCACGGCTAAACATTTGAAATTGTAGCAGACCAATAAGTCTCACAAACACAGATTAGGACATTATTATGGAGCAAACCTCAGGAGCTGGTCCTGTCTACTTGTAGTATGGGACTTTCTATATCATTATTCTTCTTCAGAACCAGCGTCGGGTCAATAGTAGAGTTTTGTACTTTGTATCATACGTAGTTTAATGTTTTTTAGTGTTTGAGCAGAGTTGCAGGTGAGCTGACAGGAGTGGCTGGAGAGAGGTGACGACCTTATAGATGTGCACTTTTCAGAGGAATCAGTGGTGTAGAGCTACATTTAAGTAATTTCAAGGCAGGAAGGGATTATTTTCAATAAAAACCTTTTAAATATGTCATTTTCATGAGTATTGAGAAGTTTAATCAATGCTTGGAGAGGGGCTTTTTTTGGTGATCCCTAGTCCATTATCACATATACACAACATCCATCCATTATTACTATTATTAGAACATACAAACTCCATGCAGAGCCGTGGATCTTCTAGCTGCAAGGCGACGGTGCCAGCCACCCAACCACCGTATGCACATCCATGGTTCAGTTCCCAGCCAGAACACCTTTGTTGCATATCATATGGGCCTCTCTTTACCCTTGTGTCTCTCTGGACTCTCAATGTGCCAAGGCAAAGCCACAATGATGACTACTAACTAAGATGTCTTGTTTAGATTAAAACTCTTCTGTTCTAAAGTGTCCTCTCCAAGACAAGCATCAGTTGAGAAGGAACAATGAGAAATGACTCAAAATATGCTTCAAAATAAGAATCTTTGTGGCCTAAACAGTCCTTAGTATATGAGTCCAGTATGAAAGAAGCAGCTTGGAGCTTCACATTAGTTATGTGCATTAAATAAATCTTATTGTAGACCAAATAACAAAAAAAGGACCAAATCAAAAAGCAGCTCATTGTACCTTATCAGTCCTCTCTTCTCATTTCTCTGTTTGTCCATCCTCAGTTCCTCTCCTCAGCTGCTGTTCTTGCAGTTTAGTCCGTCTCACCAGAGGAGGCAAAAACGGGCACAAGGAGAGAGGAGTCTCGGATTCATGACAGCTTAAAGTGTATATTTACTTATGAATCAAGCCACAGTTTCCCTGTGGCATTTTTTTAAATTTACCACATACACATGTGCCATGAAATATAAAAGAGTTGTGAAACACAGAAGAGTGTCATTTAAATAATGACAGAAATATGTTATGACTGGCGAGTGCAAAATATTCTTCTGCAAAAACTACAGCGAGGATCCACCAGTGCATCCTTCCTCATCGCTCCTCTGGCAAGTCCTCCTTTGTCCTTGAGATGCATTGTTGGAACTGAGACGTGCTTTAAGCAGGCGCGCTGAGATTGATATCTGGGTCACAGGTGGGAGGATGGAGGAGACGTCTAGTATTAAATCCTAGTAATAACTTGAAAAGCACTCAGAGAGTGCAGACCTCCGCCAAGGATAGAGAGGAAAACACAAAACCCATGCAGTAAAGGATCATGAGCTGGAATCAAACCTGCATCTCTGACACAGTTCTGTTTATGAATCACCTTCTTAACCAGTTGAGCTATCTGGACACCTTACTCCAATTTGTTGGACGACATACTAACCTATGATGTTTTTGTCATATTTTGGAGCACATACTAAAAAATTCAAAGTGATCCAGAATCCAGGATCCTTTCCGGATCGCCACCGAAATCAAATCAGCTCATCCTCTTATCATAGTCTACATCCCCTCAAAATGTCATCTGAATCTGCCCAGGCGTTTTTGAGTTATCTTGCTAACAGACAGACAGACAGACACACAAACGCTGGGTGTCACATAACCTCCTTGGCGGAGGTAAAAATCGACCTAAAATGGCTGAAAAGATTTTGGCTGGAGATAGTTATGGGAACATAACACAATGAAGAGAAGCAACAGAAGAGAAGTGTCATATTTACTGCATTTAATGTGATGAATACTAGATATTTCTTCGTTGTGGCCTTCAGGTGGCAAAGCGATATCAGAGGACGGCCCTGCCTCGAGAGTCCTGCTGAGGAAGGAGGTGCTCCGGCTCATCATCAACCTCAGCTCCTCTGTAGGAACCAAAGGCCACGAAACAGGACTACTGACGTAAAGCTCACTCTCTTACATGCAGAATATAAACACTAAGAGAATAATTGAGGTTGTTTTTAATGCTCTGTTAACTCTCTCCTCTCTTCAGGATAAAGGAGAAGTTTCCCTATGCGTTTGATGACATTTGCCTGTACTCCGAGGTTTCCCACCTCTTAGCCCACTGTATGTTCCGCCTCACCTCAAGACGTTTCATACAAGAGCTCTTCCAGGACGTGCAATTTATGCCGGTAAGGCATCGTACCACCCATCTTCTACCTTTTCTGAAACTCTTTGTGTTTTCTGTTCTGCATTTTTAATCGCTTTTCCTCTTTTTTTCCCCAGATGTTTGAGGAAGCAGAGGCAATCCTGACAAAGCTACCAAAACCTGTCGAAGAGGATGTTGACCCTCCTCCAGAATCCTGATCATCCTCCCCCTCGTGTTCCCTGCACAGCTGCAGTCCTTACAACCACGGACAGAAAGCAAAAGACCGAGATTATATAAGTTATGGCTCTAAGGATGGGGAAATGTTTGGCTTGTTTCTGTTCGTTAAAGCAGAGCACCATAGCCAAGGAACAGGAGGACATGGACATCGCTCACCTTTCTTCTAGCAAATACGAGCTGGAAACAAAAGGACGTCAGTATCTGTAAAACAAATGTAACCCGACACGCCTAATGCTGTTTCAGACGCTGTTTTTTTTTTTTTCCACACAGGACAAAGGGGGGAGCAGTTTAACCAAATACTGTTTTCAGATGGGTTGGCAATGTTGAGCAACACTCAATAATACATCAACATGATGCTTAAGGACACGCTGGATCATTCAGACAAAGACTCGAGCTGTGTTTTTAAAAAAAAAAAAAGAAAAGTCTATCATTTTATCTCTTTCCAGAGGTGGTGTTTTTCTGTAATGAAATGAATAAGGCATGTTGTTGTGTCTACCCAGTGATTCCTCGGACCGTGCGTTCTTTTCTCCAACAAAACACTACAGAGGGATCCTGCTGTTTTTAAAAACTTATCTGGAGCCTTCCTGGTTCACATCCCGCCCTGACTCGTGATCTGTTTTAGCCAGATATGTGCTTTTGCTTCTCTTGCCTCGCCACTTCCTACAACCTGTAGCCTCTTGTCAGCACAGACAGCCAATTACTTTTCTATTTCTTGTATCTCAGACAATCAAACATCACTAGTATTGTATTTTCTAAAGCATTATATCTACCGCCCTTGCACAGTACATGAGGAGAATAGCATGTAAGTTAATGCTAGTTTATTCCATCCTTTACTTGCGTAGGACCTTTAATGTTTTTCTTCAGCCATTGCATTCTTAGTAACCTCCTCAGGAGGTGGGTTGGTATTTGGAAAGATGCTCGGCTCTACATGCTATTTCATGCTATACTCTGCTCACAAATGTTTCCAAAACCTGCGTAAACCCAGCAGCTGCCCGTCACTATGCCTTCTTACCTCTGTGCGTCACCTCCACTGCATGTCCAGCAAGCATGGCAAAGTTTGTAACGTCACCTTAACGTGTTTTCTTGCTTGTTAAAAAAAAAAAAACCTTTTTAAATAATAGGTTGCCATTACATGCTGCCATCACATTGTAGGAATATAATTACCCCCGGATCTGTTTCCACAATGCAATATCACTATCTGTCATTGGGTGAGATGGAGAGAGGGGGGAAAAGGGGAGGGGGCGCGACGACTAAAGGATTTGTAAAAGGTTTCCAGGGAAACGAGGATCTCTGTTTCCATTGGCTTGTTTTTTGCTATAATGCTGCTACACAAATGGACTCATAGAGAGATGATTCATAGATCAGCTGAGTGATGTCAGATCCGATCTATTTATTATATGTCTGTACCATAGAGTGAGCTCAACCAGAGAAGAAAAAAAGTTATTTATATTTTTTCCTCGAGACTGTATTATAATTTAAAAAGTTTTTTTTTCTTTTTTCTTTTTTTTTTTTTTTTTGCCTGAATCGTGGTTTCCCTTGTATAATGTGTACAGTATGTTTTTGGGGGCATTGATGACCTAAAGAAACATACAATCCTATCAAAGGGATGCATTGTTAATAAAATGAAATTTGAAATACCCAAGATACTGGACACTTTTGTCTGCTTCTTTTTGCTTTTAATTCGCAACTTCTCTTTTAATTTGATCATTTGCCAGGAAAGTTAGAATGTCCTCTTTTCTGAAACTGAAGATCAGATCTTAGGAGATCTACCAGGAAAAAATCTGATAAAAAAACTACTGTAAAAACTTCATCATATGGCACTGAAAACTGGCCATCTATAAAATAAGATTTTTAATCTAATTTAAATACAGTAGAATGGTGTAATTTTAATAATAAATAAACTAAGTCCTCTGTAAAAATACAGATTTTTTAAATGTTTTTTTCTCTGATTTTACTACTTAACTAATTTCACAGAACAGGGAAAATCTGTAAAATACCAGAAAATTGTTCAGGTGTTAAAATCTTTGCAAACGTTCATGTTGTCAAAGCGCTTTGATCAAATTTTATTTCCGCTTCTCAAAGACTCATATTGTGGAAGAATGTTTCCTTTATTTATTTTATCAAATAAAAAAAAAGATAATTGTGAAACTCTAAATGCCCAAATCTTTTTCAGTACCTTTTAAGTTGAAGTAAAGCCAACTTCAGCTCAAAATGCATCTCTTTTTAATACAATAAAACTTAAAAGGAATATTCAACAGTGTTGTGAGTTCTGGTAAAGGACCAGTTACGTATCTGGACCGTTGCGTTGTTTAAAATTTGTTTGCTCAAAAAGTATAATAATTTTATTTTTCTGCTTTCAGAAATAGACATGCCGTTTACTGAAACAGAAAAGGTGTTCGCAGTCAAATGTGAATTCACAACATAAATTTGTTAGAAAATTTCCTAAGCAAGTGCCAACAAGAAAGCAGATTTGGACGTGGCATAAGAAGTTTGGTCGTTTGTGTTGGAAAAAAGGATCTGGACAGCCGGCAGTTTTAGAAGTTTCAGAACATTTGTAATAACTTTGGAACATTATAAAATTACCATCCCCCAGAGTTTTTCATTTGAAATTTTTAGAATAAAACATTTTATGTCCAAAATAAATCCTATTAAGTATCACTTCTCCAATATGGACATCTCAAATGATGTCAATTCTTTTGTGACACGCTGTATATAATGTTATAGCTAAATAAACATTACTGCATGACTCTTATTCCCTACGTGTAATTTATAATAACCTATCAGGGACAATTGTAGTGACAAATGTCTTTAATAAAGACGTTCATTCACACAGTAAACATTTCTAATATTTCTCCACTGATTGCACATTTTACAGCAATAGCATCGTACTGCAATTGAAGAAACTACACTATAAAATGCTGGAGTGTGTGTTCCTTTAAGTGCTATTGTTTCACACATATATAAAATAATTACATTCGATAAAAAATATAAAATATCTCATTCTAGAGCTTCTGTCAACTCCCATCCTGTTAAATAATTCTACAATTGAGGCTTTTCATATGTTGAGGCAGGAAGGCTGCCATAGTCCACTGTTGCATTCCTCTGCATTATTGCACAACTGAGCGTTGTTATCTTCAGTCCCACAGGTCCATTTTTGATTGAGGCACATAGTTAAGTTAATGATTTCCACATGGAGCCATATATGACTCCTTGTTTGCTGCGTGTCCGTCTCTGAGTGCATCCTTGCTCGGCATGTTACAGAGATATTTGGTCATTAGAGCTTGAAACGAGTTCTTGATGCCCAGAAGTGGTCGATTTTGTCCTCCCGTTGCTTTTCTGTGATTTATGAAGATCTCCTAGCATCAGAGGGAGAACGCGGGCCCCCTTTAACCTCATTTTCTTCATAGCTCAAATTATCATAAACTTGGTTCATTTGGCTCATCCTCAGCTCATCGTTGGCCTTTGAATTCGCCTTCAGTTGTTCTTGCAGCAGCACAGCCTTATTGACACCAGGACCTGAGAGAAGGAAACACGAACAGTAAGTCCTCAGTGCCATTGGTGCTCTCTGCTGAAATTAATATTAAAATGGAGAAAGTAATCACATACCAAAATAACTGAGTAGGACAGGAAGGAATATGAGTCCATGTGCCAGCCCCAGAAGTGTAATGACAAGATTTAACCGGAAGAAGAAAATCTGGATGAGCTGCGCTTTGGCAAACGCCAGCACGATGATGCCTGGCAGGTTGGTCATAGCAACACCAGCAAACACCTTCAGGGTACAAAATAAGAATATGTAACTCTGGAACATCGTACTTTGGGGTGAGATGCACATGTTCAGAGAATTATCTTGGTGTAGCAATAAAATATGTTGATCTTTCTCATTTCTGCTTTGAAATATTCAGTGATTAGCAATGTGTGTTTACTTACTGCACTGCCCATATTGGCTGTGGCCTCCTTTGCTCTTTCCACACGTGTGGGCTTTATGCTGAGGGCAAATGATCTGGTCATATGGGACACAAACTCCACAGAGATGCCCACCGCCTGCAAACACCACAGTTAGCGTTAGTTAATACAATGAGAAATGAATATACAAATAATTGTCTATTACAGTTTAAATATTGGAACCAATGTTTCTGTTGTGAATTTATCACACTCCATGCTCCATATATTTTCATAATTATCAAAGAAACATTTGATTAAATGTTACTCTTATCTAAGTAATAAAACAATGTGTAAATACTGTATATTGACTTTTAATACATTTAGTCTTTCTATAGATTGAGGGGTTTTTATAGTATTGTGCAGCAAATTAAAGGTTATATACTAACCTTTAATGTAAATGTCACTAACCTGCCTGTTTTTGTCCTTTTGTTATTTTGGTTGTTCCATGTAAGCTGCTGAATATTTGAATTTCCCTCAGGATTAATAAAGTATCTATCTATCTATCTATCTATCTATCTATCTATCTATCTATCTATCTATCTATCTATCTATCTATCTATCTATCTATCTATCTATCTATCTATCTATCTATCTCATGAATTATAAACATCTTGAACTGCACTATTGAAGGCATAACATTACAGACTAATGTCTACATGACATGGGAAAATATAAAGGGAACAATAATTAATTATCTAATAATTTATCTAATAATTTATTATTTAACATACATAAAGTTAAATGACTCAAAAGAGATTGAAGACTAAAAGAACAGTCAGTTCAGCAAAAGCTAAAATATCCTGATTTTTAGTCCCAATTTCATCGTTCCTTAAAAAACACTGGTTCCTACATTTCCCATAATGCAACTCGACAGCATCTTCAATTGGACAAAAGACTTGTCCAATAAAAATGTTTATTATAACAGTTACATGTCTTAGGTGTCCTACAGTCATCCTAAATGACAAATGTGATAAACATCTTGTATCTAAGGGAGAAGTGGAGAATAGGGACGTCCATACAATAGTTTTTTTTTAATATAAGCTAGTTCTGCTGGTTGAGGACTTATTCCATTACAATTTCTAACTTACATGACAAACTTATCTCACTAAAAGACACAAATCAGTATAATTATGTAGATAGCAAATGTAATCTGAGTATTAGGAGCAGCCAATTAAAGACACTGAGCTTTGAAAGCTAGGAGTTAAGTTTTTTTTTTCTCTTACGTAATGTAAGGTATAAGGTAAACCCAGCATTGGCATATGTCCTGCCATTTCACTTCACCCACAGAGTACAGCGGAACTGACTGCAGATTCTACATTCATTTGTGTTAACCAGCTTTCTGAAATAATTTGTGGCCGATGCTGTGAATTAACTGGCCAATGGAAGTCCAGTTGCTCTGCCTGCCAATTTATAGGTCTATCACTACTTTGTCATTAATTTGTCATTAAAGACTGTCAAATAAAACTCTAATGACATCACTATAAAAACACCAGGGTTATTTTTTCTGAATAAAAAGCTCCTACCGCATCTTCACACACACAGAAAAACCAGCAAAGTGCCCTTTTATTTCTCATTGTAGACATGTTCTTACCGTGACTAGATTGATGAGAGCCACAGCGTTGTAATCGATGCCCCACAGGGTCATGACACCAACGGTATCCACGACGATCATGATTATGGTGAGCAAGTTGAGGAGGCCGGAGCGCAGATCCAAACCCAGCAGCAGGCAGCACACCACGAAGGTCGGCAACAGACAGAGCGAGATGCTGAAGAATCCCTCTGGCACAATAGTCAGATACTGCTCATAAAATACATTGGTAACCCTGAAAGAGAGATAACAGAAAAGACATGCTCAGAAACATCAGTCTGCTTAGACTTAATGGCTTCTGGAAATTGCAATATACAGGAAGTGCCTGTTTTGTAGAGTTGTTGGTTGAGATGACTTGAAAGAGATCAGGAAATGAAGGTACATACGTGTAAGGAAACACTTCAAAGTCGGGTGAGGTGCCTGGTATTTGTCTCATGCCCTTGGTGATGTTGTCTGCCAGCTCTCTGGCCATTTGTAAGGCAGCTGTGAACTCCTGAGAGTTAGTCAGAGGCGTGTGGTAAGCCATGAATCTGGAGGCTGAGAAGAAAAGAGGAAAAAGGGTTGATGTACTTGTATCTTTTCTTCCTAAATAACACCTTGACGGGTCTGAGTTAACTTGAGGGGATTTACCTATTATTTCTCCACTCTCATCTCTCACCACGGCTTTGTCATAGGCTCCTAAACCACTGTTAAAGGAGACAAGAAGCAATGAGACTGTAGTTTGCAGGCTGTGGCGGGTATGTTTGCATGTGTGCAGCTACAAAAATCACCCTTTGGAGCACTGCAGGTCAGGCCGGTTATTCAGGAAGTCTGAGAGGAAGCGGTTGAATTGTTCCACACTGGGTCTGAGGACGCCATCTGAAGGAGTGGACATGCACCTGCGTCCGCAGAGAATCGTGGCTATTAAGACATGCAACAGAGCAGGTGTTAATAAAGTCTTCTTTCATGTACAGAGCTTTGGCGAAGGATGTGCCATTTTCTCAACGGTGACTCTCACATTCGTTCGCAGGACAGAAGTTTCCAGTATTTGGACCGAGGGTGTACAGACGGCAACATCTGGATCCAGGGTTCAACCAGTCAATGAAATCATCCACCCACGAGTTAGCAGGAATGCCCAGGTAGGATCTACAGGTAAAAGGGATAGAAAATAATCAGCAATGCATTTGTCAGTCGGTGGCATTCAAGTCCACTGATTCCAAATGAAGATAAACATCTTTCATTACTTTAAAGACCTCAAAACAGCTGAGCACAGTGGTTTTTTAGCAAATGTTACCCAGACAGCAGTAAACCGTACTTTTGTCGGGGAATAATACACATTTGGTGCACTTTGAGTATGTAAATGACTCACATAGTGTGAGTGAGATTTAGTCAAGATAAACTCCAGTACAAAGGTGTTTTTTACGTTCTATTACACAGTGAAATAATCTCTATCATGATTTTTAGGTACACAGATAGCTACAGTAGGATCAATTCATTTTAGATCTGGCACAGGATTTAACAATAAGGAAAACAGTATATCATCAACCTTAATTGGTTACAGGATAACGACAGGGATTATGGTTTGAGTCTTTGTCAGACAGACCTTCCTCTCTATCTTTTCCACACATATCACACGCAGCAGAAACACTGGCAAGTCATACATGATAATAAAGTTATATCCTGCTGTTTTGCCTGTGTAGCAAACATGAAGCTACACCCAACAATCAATTAGCTCAGACTCTCATAAAACCAGGAGTCGTGCAGACAACAGCTGTGTGGCTTGGAGCAAAGGTCAGGAAATCCATCAACCAGCAACCTTAATACCAACTAATTACCACATTAGATCTCATCAGTTTAATCCAAACAAAAAACAAAGTGTAAGAACCACATGTAGTAGTGTGATGAGGGATTATCTGCTCGATTATTCCTCAGCCAGTCTTCATGTTGCGGTAAACTACCTTTCTGCTGGCTGTACATTTAGTCCACAGCAGTATCAGTCTTCTTCTCTGACTCGACATAAGAAAACAAATAACTGCATTTTCCAAGTAAACAGAAACCTCATTTAAGCCCAAAATGACAACTCATGTAAAAACTAAACTTTTCAGGTAAATATAATATATTTCTTATCTGTAATTGTGGCGTTCCCCCTTTATGATAAGAGTTTTGCTGTTTCCCAGTAACCAACTGATAGTGCCAGTGATAAATTGGCCTCATTGACGACCTTATCTCCAAAGAACATAAGCGGGTTGTTGTTGCAAACCCAATAATGTCGTTAAGTAGGATACTCAGACAGTACACCTCTACTGTAAGTATTGTGCACCACAACTTAGACATTTGTTTGGCAGCAAAGATCCATAGTGCAAGATGCTTTGCTCAACAGGTAGAAATGCACCAAAAAGTTCTGTCACTCCTGTTCATTAGTATGATCATCACAAAACACCTTGATTCAATTAAAATACAGTGTGTGGTTTATGTGAACCAGACACCAGCTATCTGCTGAGTGATGTTCATGAAACTGAGTTTACCATTAACTAATCTGAATGGCTAATGTGTGAAAGGTTGCTACTACGGTATCAGGAGGTTCAAGGACATGTACGGGAAAAATGATTAGGATGTGAAGGACACCAGCAGAAAATCTCTCTTTACTGTACTGAGCCAAGCAACTGCTTAATACAGAGATTTCATGAGCAGCAACTGCTCACAACTTGTCTTAAAGACTATATTTTCATCTGATTATGAGACTGAACTGACCGTTCAGGGTAGTTGGTGGCGTACTGGATCTTCTGGGTCAATGAGAACTGATCACAGCCCACACTGGAACATACTGCATTCATGCCCTCCACACTGGTGAAGTTGAAGCCTTTTTTGGTCACAAAATAAACAGGGGCTCCAACTTCAAAGTATTTGTACAAGTATTGGAAATAGTCCAGCATGTAAGAGCCCTGCACAAAAAGCAAAATAATCGATGTCAGATTACACGGGAGAGGACAGTGCCATGTTCTTTTATGCTTCTAAAGTTAACAGTTTACTGACCTTAGGCATAGCAAGCTCCTGATCCAGACCCACTGTCACATGGAACATGAGGTATAAGGATGCACAGAGCATGAAGATGAAGGCAAGCATCTGACGAGAACACAGAATTCAACAGATATTGAGTTAAAACAGCTTAGTGCATCAGCAGATTTGGTTTGTTTTAGAAAGTATTTGGATTTCATGTTAAAGTTACACCAGAGGATAGAGGTTAACAATAACTTTGAATCTGTCTTGTATTGTTTCAGATGGGTGGGTATCTTTACCACTATAACTCTGGTGAAGCTGTTCAGTAGGACAGGGGCATAGAATTTCCTCATGAAGGGCAGCAGAATGCCTTCGTTTGGCTTGTTGGGACGCTCTTTTCCCACTTTAACACAACAGATCAGTTCACAGCGGTTGCTGTCTTGGCGACGGGCATCCAGGGACATCAGCGCCACGAAGGCTGTCATCTGGAGGACGAAGTCCATGATCACAGCCAGAGCAGCATACAGAGCAAAGGACTTCACTGCTGGCATGGTGGACAGGGCCCCTGGTGTAGCAGAACAGAAACATGATCAGAGATTCCTGGTTCAGCTTTTTAAGGATTAATACAGTTTATTTTTCACAAATGAAGGTGATCAAAGGCTCCTACCTAGAAAGAAGCAGACAGACTCAGACAGACTACACAGTAGCATGCTGGGAGCTACGTTTCCGAGGACACGACCAATCTGCTCCTCTCGCTTTTCTCCGGGCCTCCGTACATCTCTCTGCAAGGAAGGAAGAGTAAGATAACATTACTAACAATGATACACAATATCTCAGGAAATCGACATTATTGTACATTCATGGTGCAGCACAAAGATATGCACACCTGGTACTCCAGAACAAAGATGAAGATGTTGTCAGCTCCGACAGCGAGCACCAGGAAAGGCACGACCTGCAGAATGACTAGTGAGGAGGGGATGCCGATCCATGAGTAGAAACCCATGGAGGAAAGGACAGAACAGCCGACCACCAGGATCCCACCCAGACCCACCAGGAACTTGGAGTCCACCTGCAAGACAGGGAGATAAGACTCCACTGTATGTTCATCTCAATGAACTCTTTTCACTCTGTATCTGTTGCTATATCATATTCTCTGTATTGTATAACTTCAGGGCCTATAAACTTACATGCTCTACTATAAAGATAAGTGCTATACAGCTGACAGAGCCATAGTATGATACCTTCTCCTTATCATATGTGTGAGAAGAACTGTTTCCATTTTGCATCATTAGTGGAGACACACAATTTTCCAGTTACATGTTGTATTCTTGTCATTTTGTAATAAAACAACCAGAGTAATGGCTTGACAAGAGTCAGCCACTATGCTAGGAGCTCAGTGACACTGGAATATTTTGGTATTTTGCCACAATAAGCTAATGCTAATATTAGCATGCGATGTACTATGGGCTTCTAGGGACAATATTTAAGGTTTACACTGTTTACTATCAAACGAATATTACTTTTAAGATAACTTGGATTTTCTACGCTTGTTGTATATTTGACGTGCGACACTCACTAAGTTGAAGTATGTGAAAACTTTTTTACAGGATAAAGTGGTTAGATAGTGGATGGATGGATGGGTAGACGGCTGGTGAAAAAAATAGAGGCAATGCAGGCAATACCCATTAAGTAGTCAGGACTAAATCAGTGGACTGACTAACTGCAGGTGGCCAAAAAAGCTGAGTGATGTGAAATACTGCATTTGATAAAGTGAGACTTTACTCTCTAAAGCCTTACCAGTATGCGTCTACATGAAGAGTACTCCCCCAGTGCCACAGCGATGTAAACAAAGATGACAGCATAGCTGATCATGAAGATGGGGATGTCTTCTGCCGTTGTTCGATTAATCTCATCCTCTAGAGATCTCTGCAGACAGGAGAGAGACTGGATGAGATTAGACGCTGAAGAGCCAGATAGTGAGGTAATCAACATGGACCTTGAAAAAGCTGTGGCAGCAGTTCTTTATCGACATGACTACTGATTGCTTCTTTTTTCTTTTCTGGGATGTTTTTTTATCGTTGTTACATAGGAGAAAATTCTGAGCAGGCCGGCTTTTTCAGACTCAGACTAAGGATATGTGGGCTTACATCACTGGAGGTCAGACAGAGACCACCAAGATGATGTGGCCACTGATGACTTCAAATGTCTATTGCAAGCATATATAAAAATCCACCTGAATTTCTCCTCAGAAAATGAACAATGGAGACACTATGCTCTCTGGTATCCCATAGCTCACTGTACCTCTGCCATGTATGCAAAGGTGAAGTTGGCTGCTGGGTTTTTCTGGTAATCCTGGACAATCTTAAGAAACTCGCTCTCCCACTGCATAGCCACGTTGAACTTGGGGTTGCTGCGAGCGTAGTTGTTGAGGGAGAAGGTCATGATTAAAGCCTCAGCATTGGTGTAATCGTCATCTGGAAAAAGAAAGACGTTCAAGTGAGTTACAGATGCCTTCTTTGTGCGTTTCATGTGTTTAAAGATGGCGCTGAAAGTCACTCACTTGTATAGCCTCCCACAGCCAGAAATGAGAAGACTGGAGCTCCATAGTCGGCCATGCAGCTCATACCTAAATCAGTGATGTCTTGGAAGGACAGCGGAGAGCTTGAGAGGAGATGGAAGGAGAGGAAGAGAAGGTTATGTCATGATAGGGGAAGTTTCTGAACAACTGCAGTTGAAGCTGTGGGTTTTAATGAATACTTACTTGAGGCAGTAGATTAGATGGTCTCTCCAGTCCACCTCTTTGGTCACCCCCAGCTCCGTCATATTCACTTTAGCGTTAATGTTATCCAGGCTGTTCTGGAAATACTGTGGCAAACTGTTGACTGCACAGTCAGTCAGGGAGGGGTTGGATGGGTTCAGCGGTGCGAAACACACATCCTTCAGACTTGCGGTACGGTTCAGATCTTCTGACCAGAACTCGATTTGCTAAAAAAGGCATAGATTTTTTTTTAAAGTCACAAAATAATATTCTGCTCAGATGTTTGTTTTGACTATGTGGTCTTTACCTGTATTCGTGTCTGGAGCTCCAGCAGCTCAATGATGAGATCTTTGGATATGAGACCACTGAAGTTCTGCTGTCCAAACAGCAACGAGTCGTAAATGTGTCCCTCTCTTCCTGGTGCTGTCAAGATCAGCTGGTTTGTTCTGAAGAAGGGGTCAAAGTGTGCATCGTGGAATTCCTTCTCCTGACGGGCACGGCTGTTGGGTGCAGACCACAGCTCAACCGGGTCAGTGGTTAGCTGAATGGACTTGAGGCCGACAGCAAAAACAGCCACGATTACAGCTGACAACAGGAGCACCTTGAACAAAGATAAAATACTCACAGTTGAGGCTCATGTAGTTCACCTGGCTGACATTTGGCTCTTTTTGTCCTAAAGCCAATGTGTGTTCAATTTGAATATATTTACAGATGGCATTGCATATATTTTATGCTGCTGATTCCAAATGTGTACCTACCATGAGCGGATAAGTGGCCATAGTGGTTCCCCACACCCGAAACACCGAGCTAAGGAAAGCTTGAGCAGCCAAGCTGTTCTTGTCAGTACATGTCACCTCTGATGGATGAATAACCTCCTGAGGAATTTCATTTCTGTTCTGGTCTTTGCTTTTCTTCTTTCTCTTGCCCTTCTCTTCATCTTTTCCTTTTCTAGACCTCACACAGGCAGCAAGGTATGTCAGGAAGGCAAGTACCAAGAGACAGAGCAGGATGACAAAGATCAGGAAGTAACCATCTATCCCCAACACAGTGAAGGGTGGAGTTGGCGGATCAGGAGGTGGGACACTCGGACACGACTCTTCACAGTCCTGGCAGGAGCAGGCCTCCCCCCCTGATGGCGTAGTCTCGTTGCACCTCAGAGCACGCCCGTTGTAGGGAATCACACCCTCTGGGACTCCTGTGGTATCCCCCTCTTTCATTAGGTGAAAGTCGATGTCCAGGGGAGCCAGTCCGTTACTGGAGTCCCCCTGGAAATCAAACCAGCGCTGGGGGGTGCACAGCTTGGCACCATACCGGCCACACATGGTTGCGATGGCGAAGCCTCCTGTGGCAGGGATCCTGACATTTTTACAAGACTGGAAGGAGGCATCTGCGAAGTCGGTGGTGAGGAACGCCTGGTAACCCACCACGGCGTCCTTCTGCTGGCCCATTTGAGTGACGTTCATGACCTTTGTGACCTTCACTATCTGGCTCTGGTTGGGGCTGCAGGTGGTGATGCAGTGCAGGTGGGCAAAGTTGTCAGCGCAGGAGGGGCAGCGGATCAGCACCGCCTTGGACAGGGTCAGACTGGTCTCCAGGGAATTCAGCTGTTTGATGGAGCAGCAGGCGAACGTGTTGCCCTCTCCTTGGTCCAGCATGGGACACACCTGCAGCAAGAACAACTGTTAGTTCATAAATGACCAACCAAAACACAAGCTCACTTCTTGTCAAAGAAATGTTTGTAAACTTATTTATTAAAAGCAGCCAAAGAACACCGACTCTGCCGTGCTTTATTCAGCCCTCATCTCTGCTTCACAATCCACAGACCTGTTGGAGTTTCTTGTAGTGATCTCCCGAGATGGGCCGGGCTTGGGAGTAATTGAGACATGGGACGATAGGAGGAATGAGGGTTTCTCCTAGTGATGGGTTTTCGCCACACTCCTCATAGAAAGCACAGTAGCCCGGCTCATGTTGGGCCTCTGACAGCACCTGTGTGGAAGGGAGGGTTACCAAAGATAATTTGAATAGAAGGAGTCAAAGTATGTGGCAGGTAAGAGAAGAAAAAGGTTTAATGTAGCTTCTACTTAGAGCTCAAAGACATCTCAAAATGAATTCTTTTTTAAAATATATATAATATTAACTTTGGCACAAGTTTTCACCTATACGTTTAAAACACAAGACAGTGTAGTTACCTCAAATACTATAATATTTACCTTGAGTAATATGTAGTAGGTGTAGGAAAATATTTTCAAACTGTTTGATTAAAGTTAATAGAATAGAATAGAATAGAATAGAATAGAATAGAATAGAATAGAAGTACTTTATTGAGCTCCAAGGGGAAATTAGGTGTCATTTTGTCCACTATAGCACTTTTTTAGGACATTACAGTAAAGTACAAAGATGTCACAATGTGTTACTAATGATTTGGCGCTGTACTGTGCCCTCCTCTGTCAGCTATCTGACATCACTGTGTAAGACCAATAAAATGTAAAATGTTGTACATGTTTAAGGTTGAATAGAATCACAGTCTACACCTGTGACAATAGAGGAAGATAATAATTTGCAAATATTCAGTAACAGTTAATATGTAATTTTAGGGAAATGTTTGAAGCTGGGTTTAAACAGTCTTTATACAGTCTTTAAACACAGACTTCCCACATGATCACATTGTTTAAAAGAACAATTGTTTGTCCATCCCTTTCTAGCAGATTGGCCAGTCACATTTTTAAAGTCAAAATTTAATTAATTTAATTAGTCACATCTTTTAATTTAAGTTCATGTAATATCATTGTTGTATTTTCTTTATTTTTGGGTACAAGCATTTGGAAAACAATTGCTGGCATGTATTACATGAATAAATAGCCTTAAACAAAAAAAAGGAAAACTTTTTTCTTGGAGCATGTATAAATTCATGTCATGGCAGAGTGCATTTATAAATGCAGGACTGACTTATTGTATTTCTTATTTTCACTCTGTATTTATCCATCAAAACCAAAAACAGAAAAGAAGATCTATTCCAATTTCACCAAAATTTTAGATTTAAAAAATAAAATAACACAACTGACGAGTTTCACTTTTGAAACAATGTGTGAAAGATTACTGCTGTTTCACAGGAGACTGTTTGGTGTAAATGTACATTTGAATATTTTAGTAGAACTTTCAGAGGGATCCAAGATATCAAGAATCGAAGAAAATAACATTTAGTTGTTGCTAATTTTGGCATTCCATGTCTTCCATACAATCGGACTTAAACCCACACAATATATTTTATCTGAGTCACCACTAATCTTAGAGACTCATTAAGTGTGTGCCGCCTACATAAACGCCTCTTTATTTTTGGCTTTGAAAGCAGTAATTAAACAACTAAAATTATTTTGAAATTAAATTACAAAAATAATTACAGTTATTTTTCAACTCTTAAACTTCTTTTTTTTTTTTAACTTGTTTACTTTAAAGCCCTGGTCAAAGATCTAATAACTGTAAAGTTCTTTAGAAGAATAAAATTTTTAATGTTAAGTATGAGAATAAAGTAAAAATATACAGCGTTGGAGCACCATAGATCAGGATCCCAAACAGAGGAAAATTATCAGACCAACTTACCACACAGGCCAGAAAAGTGATCAGGGCTGCGACACGGACCATGATCCCTGCAACAGAAGAGTCCTCAGGTTGGGTGTAGTGGAGTGTATATTTATCACTGCTGTCCTGATGGAAGATTCATTAGACAAAGACAGTGAGAGGTGCTCTAATGCGTCCGAATCGTCCTCTGTCTCCCACCACCTGTCTGACTAACAGCGTTAGGGTTGGTTAAGGAGAAACATGTCCATCGTCATCCCTCCTGTGATGTCACACTATCTTATCTGGTCCGAGGCAGCTGCTGGCCAATCGCAGCTATGGATGATCAGTGCCTCTGTTTGATTATTAACGTGGGGGAAATTTCGATAGAGTTGCTGTAGAGATCCAAAGCAGCTGGTAGAAACCACAACGACCGCCGCACCCAGTTCTTCACCTACATGGATCTCATCAGACTTGGTCACTGACCTCATGAGATTTTGTTTTGCCTGAATCATATCTTTCCATTCACAGCCACCAGGATATGGTGGGGGGTTTTTTAATCGTTGTTCGGAATGTATGTTTGTCACTAACAGTCAAAGTGCAGCACCGTACGATAGACATGAACTTGACCTTTAGACCACCATCAAGTGACACTGATGTGTGCAGACAGTACTACACACGTGGACAAAATTGTTGGTACCCCTCAGTTAAAGAAGGAAAAACCCACAATTATCACGGAAATCACTTGAAACTCACAAAAGTAACAATAAATAAAAATTTATTGAAAATTAAATCATCAAAAACAGCCATTACTTTTGAATTGTTGATTAACATAATTATTTAAAAAAACAAACTAATGAAACAGGCCTGGACAAAAATGATGGTACCTCTATAAAAGATTGAAAACTATTTGACCAGAGTGACATGATTAACTCAGGTGTGTCATTTAATTGACATCACAGGTGTTTCCAAACTCATAATCAGTCAGTCTGCCTATTTAAAGGGAGACAAGTAGTCACCCTGCTGTTTGGTGAAAAGGTGTGTACCACACTGAACATGGACAACAGAAAGCGAAGGAGAGAATTGTCCCAGGACATCCGAAAAAAAATTACAGACAAACATCTTAAAGGTAAAGGCTATAAGACCATCTCTAAACAGCTTGAAGTTCCTGTGACAACAGTGGCTCATATTATTCAGAAGTTCAAGACCCACGGGACAGTAGCCAACCTCCCTGGACGTGGCCGCAAGAGGAAAATTGATGACAAATTGAAGAGACGGATCGTTCGAATTGTATCCAAAGAGCCCAGAGCAACCTCCAAAGAAATTAAAGGTGAACTCCAAGGCCAAGGTACATCAGTGTCAGATCGCACCATTCGTCGTTGTTTGAGCCAAAGTGGACTTCATGGGAGACGACCAAGGAGGACACCACTGCTGAAAAAAACTCATAAAAAAGCCAGACTGGAATTTGCAAAAATGCATGTTGACAAGCCACAAAGCTTCTGGGAGAATGTCCTTTGGACAGATGAGACCAAACTGGAGCTTTTTGGTAAGGCACATCAACTCTATGTTCATAGACTCAAAAACCAAGCATACGAAGAAAAGAACACTGTCCCTACGGTGAAACATGGAGGAGGCTCAGTAATGTTTTGGGGCTGCTTTGCTGCATCTGGCACAGGGTGTCTTGAAAGTGTGCAAGGTACGATGAAATCTGAAGACTATCAAGGCATTCTGGAGAGAAATGTGCTGCCTAGTGTCAGAAAGCTTGGTCTCAGTCGCAGGTCATGGGTCTTCCAACAGGACAACGATCCAAAACACACAGCCAAAAACACCCAAGAATGGCTGAGAGAAAAGCGTTGGACTATTCTAAAGTGGCCTTCTATGAGCCCAGATCTGAATCCCATTGAACATATGTGGAAGGAGCTGAAACATGCCATTTGGAGAAGACAGCCATCAAACCTGAGACAACTGGAGCTGTTTGCTCATGAGGAGTGGGCCAAAATACCTGTTGACAGCTGCAGAACGCTCATTGACAAATACAGAAATCGTTTAATTGCAGTGATTGCCTCAAAAGGTTGTGCAACAAAATATTAAGTTATGGGTACCATCATTTTTGTCCAGTCCTATTTCATGAGTTTGTTTTTTTAAATAATTATGTTAATCAACAATTCAAAAGTGATGGCTGATTTTGATTATTTAATTTTCAATAAATTTTTATTTATTGTTACTTTTGTGAGTTTCAAGTGATTTCAGTGATAATTGTGGGTTTTTCCTTCTTTAACTGAGGGGTACCAACAATTTTGTCCACGTGTGTATATCGTCATGATATCTTTCTTCCCAACAAAACTTTCTTTTCGTTTTAGCTCTAAAAATCTTCAAAACCAGTGACAGCAGGCTTCTCTAGCATAGCTGCATGACTAAACACTTCCTACATAACATCCCATAATTTAGGATGACTCTTGCCGTTAACTGTTATCTCATGTCAAGGTCACAGATAAAGCTTCACAGTCGAATCAGGGGATCATCGGACCGATCAGGATGAAGGTGTGTATGCATCTATATTTGTGATAAACACTGATGGTAAAAAAGACAAGAAGAAATGGGGCAGATATGGGGCTGTTCTTTGTTCTGCGCTGATAAGTCACGGCAACACGCTGAAGTTTTTTAACGAGCCCAGCAACAGCCCTTACTGCTGCATGTATGAAACAGTGTACAGGATTCAAATCTAAAGGTGAAACAGTGTCATTTAGCTGCTTAACTGTACATTTATCTACTGTCTATCAGTTTGCGGAGAAATTTCAGCATCGCACAGCCATCATCAAGGTGGTTAAAGTCACTCTGCAAGTTCATTATAAGCAATATTCATTCAACTGAAGAAAAAGAGACTTACTACACTGTTATATCATTAAATATTTGTTTTGGTTTATCTCTTAATTGTTTTATTCCTGCTCTGTTTTATGATATTTGTGTAACCTTGAGAGATCATCCTTTTGATTGCTCTCGCCACATGGGTATGGGACTCTGCCCATTCGTAAAATTTCTGCCAAGAACGGCATCCCAGGTAATTGTTATTCTGTTTTATTATTATGTGCTGCTACAATTTGGACTTAAGTGTAATCATAGGAATTTGATAACAATGTCTACTTATGTAATTATGTTTTTTGGCAGATTTTTGCCTTTTCTATTGGATCGTGACAGTGGAAAGCGACAAGAAATGTAGTGAAAGAGAGCAGGGGAATGATGAGCAATAAGGGTCTGAGGGAATTAAACTCCGGTCTCACTGCTTGAATTCATGCACATCCACATGAAATAAATGTAATGAACAAATAAAAAAAAATAGAAGAAGAAGTTAAAAACATCTTCCTGTAAAAGTGTGTTGCACTATTTTTTCACTTACAAATATATTTTGTCTTAGCAAGATAATTTGTTAGCAATATGTGCTTTTTAAACTGAGCACCGGCTGTTCCTTTGATTGAGGAATTAAATAAATACAGCAGTATAAATGTTGTGAGGCAAAGTTTTTATATAAAACCGATGAAAAAAACGCAGAGTTTGGATAGAAAAACAAAAGGAGGAAAAAGCACTTAGAAAATAAACTGTACTTCTGTCATATTTTCCTTGCAAAGTTGCATTTTTTCTTGAAACAGTAAAAACATTTTCATTCAATGCTGGGGTTGGTTTTGTGCTGTTTGATTTTGTATCTGATTGGATCATATTATTGTCCTGTTGAAATCTACATTAAACTTCTTAGCAATCACCTTAAAAACATCTTCTCAGCCTTATGTTTCCAGTCCCACAACATCTTCTGTGGTTAATTGTTTTATTTTAATCCCTGTTTTACTGAATTTTAGTGGATTAAGTGTTAATCAAAGTGTTAAACTTGTAACATCATGTTGTCGGTTAGACTCCTGTTGCATAATGCACCACCCAAGCTTTTCACAACGATATATTCATACTGTAAGCCTTATTATAAAAAGAAGTACTGTTCAGGTACGATCTTTAAATTTTCCTTGATCTGAAAACTTCATATTTTTACTACACTATATTTACTGTACAGCTAAAACTGAATCGAATAAATAAGCCTACAAATGGAAAATAGGACAAAGGAGACTCATAAACTTGATTCCAGCGTTCAGTTAAGATACGGTACCAACGTTGTAGTTCAAATTCCAGTATAGTTTTATATATCTGTTTTTTGTGCTTTTGAACACTCTGAAAATCAGGCTGCAACTGTGCCAAAAAAAAAAAAGCATGTTAAAAATGGTGTTATAATGTAATTTTCATGGTGAAAATATCAACAAATATCTGTAAAATAATAATATTTTTGGTGGATTTACATACAATAAAACAGTACATTTATAATAAGCAAGTGGGGGCATTGCATATTGTTTTTTCAGTTAAAATGTAAATTACAGTTTAGCTTTTTTAATGCATTTCTGGGATTTTTCCGAGATATAATCCATAATTTAACAAATCAGATTTTTTTATAGTACTCTAAAATGTACTTACATTTTTTTCACTCTTATCTATTTATTTTTATTTAGTTATTGTATTTATATTTGTGAGTTTTCCACCCTTGTACTTTGATTCTTGTCTTTAAACTCAGAGGTCTGTTTGTTGGTCTGGTAAGGGTTAAAAGAGAGTTAAACTGGGTTCTTGAATGTTTCCGGGGGGAAAAAAAGAAAAATGTTGACTGCATCCCAATTGCTCTGTATGTCTTGAACTTGCTTTAATAAAAAAATATGCAGAAAAAAAATAACAAATCAGGGCAAATCGGTAAAAATAACAGCTAAAAATACGTGAACCATTCTTCAATCCTTAATATACCTATTATTATATACCTATTTTTCTTTTAAATAGTGGCAAATATTAAAATTTAAATGCTGACATTTTTTTCTGATATAAATACAGTAAAAATAATAATATTGTATGGTGAAACATATGATTTTGGTCTGTATTTTTTTACAGTCAAGATTTAAATTGAAACTTTTTTCTTTTTTCTGGGTATTTGTAGTCTAACTAAAAAAAGAAAATATGTAAAACACTAGAAAATTATTCAAGAAAGTACAGTTAAAAATATTTTTTAAAATATTTCATTTTTAATTTGATAATGAGAAAGAAAAGAAAGAATAAATAATTTAATTAATTTATATGTGTGCTGATGCTGTACAGCATTTTCCTTTGTCAAAATGCAACGGAAACGGTTGCAAACGCTTAATGTTAAAAATAAAATTGTACTAATTTATCCGAAGATATTCTGGCAAGTTTAAAAATAACATTTACACATGGTAGCTTAGGTTACAAACACTGCCTTACATGTTTAAATTTATTTGTCTTTAGCACATCATACATTATTATTAGGATTATAATAACACATATATAACTATGCATATTTAATCTACTAAGTCAGCGTGAATTTTAGGGACTTTGAAAGCTTCAGATTTATGATGAAAGCAAAAAGAAAACCTTTAGAGAACCAGAGCTGGTGAGAAATCTTGCCGTCGATCCTCTGAGCTGCGGAGCGTTTAAAATCAACCAATATAGACTATTGGACACTTTGCTGATTCCACATCCAGATAACTCACACTTTCCCCTCTTTGCAATCAACCTTATCAGTATTTATGAAGCGCCGGGACCATGGGGGCAAACTGCCTTTTTGTACCGTGATAAGGGTGAAGGGCAGTTTCTTTACAGATCGTGATTATCAGATGGAAACTGTCTAAAAGATTATAAAACCTCTGAGACTGGAGGATCCTAAAATATCAGCAGATGCCATCAAGTTTGCTCTGATACCTGAGACAGTGAAAAATCTCCTGACAGCAACATGTTTGGACACATTTTATAGACTGCTTGATTAAATTCTCCGATTTTACTGCTGATCCTTTGTGCACGTCTGTCTGAATTTGTACCGAGCAATCCGTGGCCAATGATCTAATCCAGCGTTTTCCTCCATTTGGCAAGCTGCAGCTGTTTAGCTATTGTGCAAACCTGACCAGTTTCAGCCCATCAACGCAGCCGTTGTTTACAAATCGGGCTTTTTCTGAATGCTGTTTCTATTTGGGTTTCATCTTCACGGGTCACTGGATGAAGGGATTTCTTCATGAAACTCAAACATCCGTTAGAAAGTGCTGACAGCCCCAAAACCAGCATTAGGAGCAAGCAAAGATGACTTTTAAACAAAAATCGAATATTTGTGTTTTGCAAAGCTGAATAGATGAACTTTGACCTTTAACCTTCGTGTCGTCTCGTTTTGAAGTTTGAAAATGTGGACAAAAAAATGAATTCTCACAATGAAACTTCTGATGTCTACATGTTCAACATTTTTGGGAAATCTTTGAGCATTTTTTGGTGGAAAAAAAATGTTAAAAATGTTTTGTAAGAACATTTTCAAAAAATCCAGCAAATTTGGGGGGATTTTGGTGGATCTTTTTGTGAATGTTCTTAAAGAAAATATCAGAAGTTTTACTGGTATATATGTAATCACTTTAGATATTTTTAGGATTTTTTGGAAGATTATTACTCATTTTTTGAAAATATTTACAAGAATTTTCTTGCCAAATTTGAGGGATTGTTTTTGTATAAAACTTTTAAGGGAAACTTTTTAGGAATTATTGGAATTTTCTTCCTGAAGGTTTTGGACATTTTCAGAAATTTGGGGAGTTTGTTTTTCAGAATTTTGGGATTTTTTTTCAGACAAGGAAACAAATTTTTTTTTTGGTGCCCATAAATGAAGACAACAGGAGGGTTAAACTTAGTAATTTAAGCAATTCACATGGCTCAACATGAAACTCTAGTGCTCTTCTGCATGACTGAAAACTTTCTAGTGTTCATTCAGTGATTTATAAAGCACTGAATGATGAAGGCCCAAAATACATAGCTGATCTGCTGTCCCTTTATGAACCATCTGGACCTCTGGGGTCATCAGGTACTGTCTGCTTTCAGCCCCTAGAGTTAGAACTTAACATGATGAAATAGTGTTCACTCATTATGCTCCACATGTCTGGAACAAAGCTGTAGATCCGCTCCAACTCTCACTTCTTTTAAATCACAGCTCAAGACTTTTCTGTTTGCCACTGCTTTCCAATTATAGCTTATTTTCACCTGTTTTAAATGCAAATTGCATTTTTTAAAGAAATATATATTTCTAATTTCCTTTTCTGTTCTATGTTTTATTTTATTTATCATTGTAACTGTGCTTTTTATGCTTGTCTGAATGTTTCCAAAGCTTTTCATGTTTCTAATGTAAAGCACATTGAGTTGCCCTTGTGTAGGAAATGTGTTACAAATACAGCTGCCTTGCCTTGTCTTGGAAACCTTCATTCATTCTGTTCATTAAGCAGGACAAAAACAAAGCCTCCCTATTCATTCTCCTGTGATTTAACTGCTCTCCACCTTCATTTGTATGATCAGTCAGCGCCATTTAGAGCGAGCTGTGGCGTCGTAGAACTCTGTTCATGTCGATGTACTGTGGTTCTCTGTGCAGGCATGCAGGTGTCACACCAGGCTGATTCTTTGTTCGCTACATGGTGGATGAGTCACAAAATGTCCGTCTAGTTACACAGGTGAGTAATTTCTGAGGGAGTCATATGTAGCACAGGCCTTGTGTTTTTTACACAACAAATGTTTTATTGCATTAGCTAAGCTGGCACAGTGGTATAACACAAATAATCATAGTTCTATTGCTATCCTGCTATGAAACTTCATGGCATATTAAATTAGTTTATCACATTTTTTGTTTGCTGATTGAATGACCCACTAACCCGTTAAATAAATTATCGGCAGCTAATAAAATAATCAGGAAGTTAATTTAGATATGTCAGCAGTTGTTGACGATCCCAGTCTAAACTGGATATTACCGTTATTGTAAGCTCCTTCATCTTCCCTTCTCACTTTGACCTACATCTGTGGTCTGCATCTGTGTTTCTAAATGAATTACTACAGCTACAACAAAAAAATGCGAGCTTCTGCTGCTCACTTTGCAATCCACGACTTCCTCACATTCTCCCTGAAACCACTCAGATTAAGTTGTCACATTTTATCCTGCATTCAAAGCAGGTTGAAGGATAATAATTAAGAAGTGACACAGTTTTAATACTCTAATCAGTCCAAGAAGGAAAACTCGCACTCTTGACTAACAGTGACACATCCATTATCAGGCCTGTGTGTGTGGACAAAAAAAGGTACTGATTTAGTCAAGGATGTGAATAAAACTGAGCTTGTTGAGGCTTAGAAAGACCTTTAGAGATCTTGAGTGTCTCTATACTGAATAAAACAATTTTGTTTTAAAGGAATCATGAATTTATTCCATAAAAGTTAAACATGTTCAGGACAAATACATTTCCTATCCCTATGAAAAGAACACATTAAAGTAGGAAAAAAGGCATAACACATGGCTCGTGTGGAAGGGTTTGACATTTTAGTACTAAAACGGAATTCAAAAGTACAAATAAAAAGGTACAAAAAAGTACATGCAGTGTTCAAAGTTCAAAAGGAACCTTTACTACCTGAACATAAAGAACAGTGAGTATGAAAAGGGAGCGAAGAGACATGTGATTCAAAATCTGCGCTGCTTATTAGGTCCATAGTCTCCAGGGCCGGGGAGACCTCTGGGGAAGCCACCCTGGCCTCCTGGCATGTTGTTGTTGTTTCCTGGTCCTGCCATCATCGGAGCATTCTCAGCAGCCATGCCAGCAGTACCAGCAGAACCAGAGTTACCACCCAGAGAGTTTCTGTTCATCGGCATCCCGTGGCCGCCCATATGCATCCTCATTTCTTGCTCCCTATTTTCCGAGAAGTTGCCCCTGAAGCCCTCCTGCTGCCTCTTCATCATCTCCTCATTGCGCATCCTCATCTCCTCCTCTCTCCTCCGGCGTTCCTCCTCCTGCCGGAGCTCGGCCTGCTTCCTCTTCTGCACCTCCTGACTGTGGAGCTCCTCCATCCTTCTCAGCTCCTCCTGCCGCCTCAGCAGGTCCTGCCTCATCAGCATCACCTGATGCTCGTGTCTGGCCGCCTCCATCTCAGTCTCCAGCTTCTCCTGGGCCTCCTTCATGTTGCGGTCCACCATTTCATACTGCTGCTTCTCCATCTCCATCAGGGCTTTCCAGCGCATGGCATACTCGTACTCGAAGGAGCCAGGCTGGGCAAATCGAGGTGGCTGCTCACGCTCTTTGTGATACTGCTGGTTTTTGTTTATCAATTTCTCTGACAGTCCCTCCTCTTCATCAAACTGCTCCATAGGCTCCACTGTAATGGGTCGAGGAAATGCTGTGAGGAGATAAGCACCATCACTGCACTTATCCAAAGCCTTTCTAGCAGCTGGCTTTGAGGTGTACTCCACGATCCCCTTCCCTGTGGGCCTCCCTCGGTCATCCACGATGACCACAGCCCTCTCTATCTGACCAAACACAGCAAAGGCTTCTTCCAGGAGCTCGTTGGACACAAACTCCGGCAGATTCTTCACACTTAAAGCAGCGCCGTGTGTGGCGAACCTCACCCGAATGGGCCTGCCTCTGAATGGGGTGTCATCCAGCTCGGCTCGGGCGATCTCTGCTATGATCCTTGTCTCCAGCCGAATGAAGCCGAAGCCTCTCTCTTTGTTGATGAAGATCTCATTGGCTTTTCCATACTTGGCGAATAGCGTCTCCAGATCCTCCTCGGTGGTCCCAGTCGGCAGGTTTCCCACAAACAGCCTGCTCCGCTGGGTGAAGGTCCTCTCTCCGGGCTTCCTGAAGCTCTGCGGGTCCAGCGTTAAGGCCTCGTTGGGGTTGGTCTGCTCGCTGGGCTCGGGCTGCTGGCCGTTGGTTCCCTCGCCTTTCATTTGGTCTCCCGGGCGGTTGGGACCGTGGTTCTGCTGGGGCCCTCTGTTTCCCTGCATTTTTGTGACCGAATTAGGCAAATGGCTTGTTGAAATCAAGCAAACTCTCTGCAAACGATGTTGCACAAAGAGCAGCAAAAATGGCGAGACTGCCGCGACGTTATTATGACCTAAATTCCGTGCGACGTATTGATTTAAATTCGTGACGTAACCTCTGTGCGACGGCAGCCGGTCCTACATATTGTAAAATCGTATTTTACATAAATGTCTAATAGCCCTGTTGTCTCTATAAACTGATTTGGAGCGCTTTTAATTACGTTAGATGTTATATTTGTAGCAGTCGTCTATTGTTTTCTTGCTCCCTGTACAGGTTCTCGCGAGATTTACGCACTCATCTCGTGGAAAAAAAAAAACTAGTGACGTTAAGCGGGTGATTTCGCGGGAATTGTTTCTGTTGCTCGCTGACAAGGAGTAAAATCAAACTTTTCTTAAAATATAGCACATTATCTGATATTACACAGATACCAACCGACGCTTCACCTCACCTCCTCTAAGGTAGGACCGTTGCATCTGTCACATCAGAGTTATTTTCATAAAAAGTCGGCATGTTTTGGAAGAGCTCTCTACTAGTTATCATTATCGCTAACTTAGTAGGTTAGCTTAAACCGACGTGCGGTTATTCAATACAACTGGAGCTCTTCTACGTCTCTTGTAGGACGGTCATGTTCTCCGACCTGAGTGCCCAGAAGGAGGGCTCGTCTCTGCTCTGCCGTCCTGCCTCCGAGGACCAGGGGCCGGCGGTGTTTGAGAGGACCTCCCTGGCCTACAGTCCTTCCTCTGAGCGCTACGGAGTCGGGGAGCGAAGCTTCAGCCGCCAGTATGCCCATATTTACGCAGCACGACTCATGCAGATGAGGCCCCTGCTGTCACAGAGAGCTAAGGAGAAGTGGGGTAAGCTCAGGTCGATCTCACCCTCATCTGGAGCACCGAGTCACCAGAATTATTTCAGTGTATTTTCTAATGTGCCTTTTTATGTCTGTGCCAGGATCCGATGTGCTCATCAAGAAGCTGTGTGATCTGGAGAAAGGGGAGCAGTGTTGCATCGTGGGGACTTTGTTCAAACGTATGGAGTTGCAGCCATCTATTCTGAAAGAGATCAGCGAGGAGGTTGGCAGTCATGCTGAATTCACGGGAGCTCATAAAAATGATGAAATTAGCTGCTGGCATGTGTAACATTTTTTCTGTTTTCCTCTCATCAGCACAACCTCCTGCCTCAGCCTGCACGAGCCAAATACATCAGTGAAACAGATGAGCTGATTCTGGAGGATGAACTCCAGAGGATCAAGCTCGAGGGCAAAATCGACAAAGACAAGTGTGTCACAGGTCAGTATTTTTTCATTAAGTCAACATCACAGCATCTCTGGACATACGTCTTAACTATAAAAGGATTTCTGTCTTTCTCTCTCAGGCAGCGTTATTGCAATATATGGAGCAGAGAGGAATGATGGGAAATTCACAGTTGAGGACTTTTGCACAGCAGATCTCCCTTTGCAGACAGCAAGACCTTCCCTCAGCTCTGACAGGTAAACAAACACAAATACACTGTACATGCCATCCTTTTGTGACAATAATTCCAGTATTTGAAGTGCATTCTTTGTCTGTCTTCAGGTTTGTGCTCCTGGCCTCAGGCCTTGGACTCGGAAGTAGTCGTGCTGACAGCATGCTGGGGCTGCAGCTACTGGTTGACATGGTAACCGGTCAGCTTGGTGACCTGGGTGAGCAGAGCGGGGCAGCGACAATATCCAGGGTTCTACTGGCTGGAAACCTCCTGAGCCAAAGCACCCAGGACAAGGACGCATCAACAAAGGTGTCAAGAACTGACACTTGCATATGCTTTTGTTAGTTTTCCCTGTTTCAGAAACATTGCCCTTGCTAACTCATCCACTCAAACCACTCTGTTACCTGTTTTACAGTGTCTGTTTTTTGTTCCAGGCTAAGTATCTCACCAAGAAGACTCAGGCTGGCAGTGTGGAGGCCATTCGTCTGCTGGATGAGCTGCTGCTTCAGCTAGTGGTGAGTCTGCATGCTCTTCTTTGCACATATTGACATTTTTTTTATGTACACTTTAGATTGGGCTTCACTGATGACATGCATAGTGTGGGCTGATAAGAAATTTACTGCTACTTTAATACGTCTAGATGACATCAGCCATTGTGAGTTTGTTGAAAGTCGTCCAAGAGAACTGCTTTATGGGAACACTGGGTGTTTTTATGATTTTCTTACATCGGTGTTATGAAGTATTTAGTTTTATGTGTACCACTGTTTATTCTCGCTATACACTGTTTCTCAATCGATTTTCAGACCATGTTCTCATGTTCTGGTCTTGCCTGCGACTCCACACGTTCTGGCTCAACATTTCTGACGTATATACAGAGATTTATGGCATGGTAATTTCACCCAGCCCTATCTGTGCCATATTTGACGCGTTGCCACAAGATTGCCGTATTACAGGCGAGACTCGCGAGTTCTCCCCACACCCCCAACCTCACATTCATCAAGAAAAAATACTAAACTAAAACATTTCTCTGGTTATTAAATCCAAGACTTTCTGCTTTTTTTCTTTTATCAGTGTACTTGAGTGCTTTGGTGACAGTCCTATTTTCAGGGTTTCTGCAGGGCATTAAGAAGCATTCATAGTCATTAAATTGATTTTGTGAAAATTAAGGCCTTAAATGGTATTAAAAATCATCAAATTTGATTCTCAGTGACATTAAAAATTCTTTCTGCAGTTTTCAAGAAAAATGTTTGATAATAATGATATAATAATATGTAATTATGGACTGCGATTCGTCAGATATGTGCATCTGTGTAAACATGCCAAAGCATTGTGATAATTGTTCCAGCCGGTCAGGTACGATTGCCAAAAACTGCATGTTTTTAAAGTGTTTGGCAGGCTGGACCAGGTGGAGGAGATGCAGATTTCAGCAAAAATGGCCAGAAAACGTGTATTTCAGAGAATGACTACAGCCCGTTGGTGCTCAGGGGAGGTTTCCAGATTCAGAAATAGTGACATGTAGAGACAGTTTTCATATAAAAATCATCTTTTAAAAACAAACAAACATTTTTTTTGCAGTACAGCATTAAAATGACATTATAAAGCATTAAATTTGACTGATTTCTGCAGAAACCCTGATTTTTCTCACATTACACAAAGCACTTTTTGAATGTTTCCTGGAAAAAAGGTAACATGGTTTACTTTAATGCTGTTTTTTTATATAACAAATAATAGCTTTTGGCATGTTGGTCATATTCTGATTATTATCTAATGCAGTATGTTGCTACTTCCTGCTGATTCAGGCTTCAGTTCCAGTGGATGTAATGCCAGGCCAGTATGACCCCACCAACTACACGCTGCCACAGCAGCCTCTCCACCGATGTATGTTCCCCCTGTCCTCTGTTTACCCCACACTGCAGCTGGCCTCCAATCCATACCAGGCTGACATCGATGGAGTGAGGTAAACACGTCTCACACACACACTCTGTCATCTAAAGTGTGTGTGTAGAAATGTTTTGGACTGTGTTTTTGTGTGTTTCCACAAAGGTTCTTGGGAACATCCGGCCAGAACGTGTGTGACATTCAGAGGTACAGCAGCATGGAAAGCCACGTGGAAATACTGGAGGAAACGCTCCGGCTCAGACACCTGGCCCCCACAGCGCCTGACACACTGGGTTAGCTGATGCAGAATAACTCACAAGAACCCTGGCAGTTCTACACACAATACATGTTCATTTATGTTATTTTCACAGTTTTTTTTGTTTTTCTATCTATCAGGTTGTTACCCGTTTTACCTGAAAGACCCTTTCATCTTGGAAGAATGTCCTCATATTTACTTCAGTGGCAACGCCCCAGCCTTTGAGTCCAAGCTCATCAAAGGTCAGTATGTGATGTGTGTGATTTTTTTTTTTTTTTTTTTTTTTAGGCCCCGAAATGCAGAAAAATATGAAGTTTTTCTAGGGCATTTTGTTAAAACGAATGGAATGAAAATCGAGCGTAAACTTTACAAACAGCAGTTTGACTATCACAGATGAGCAACCAGAAACAGGAGGTAAACTGGTCTGGGTTATAAATTGTGGAAGTCAAATGACTGTGGACAGGTGAGCGCTGGTCTGCTCCAAGTCTGTTATCATTTCAGTATAAAAAAAACACTTCTAAAATAATTTAATGTGCTGCAAATGCTGATTTTTCTATTTATTTATAACTCATTTTGGGGTAATAAGGCTAGCAGGTAGAATACACTCATTGCACTGTCACAGATTGTGTTTTTAAATGAAGTGATAACGTGCAATTTATATCTTTTTCTCATGTCCAATCAATTAGTAAGTTTGATTTTAGTCAACAAAGATTTTCTTTGGTTCCCTACAGCCTTCATTTTTTTCAGCCGTGTTCCATTTGCACAGGTCTCTTTCTTAATACTAATGTTTGTTCTTCTTCTGCCAGGTCCGGATGGTCAGGAAGTCCTTTTGGTCACAGTCCCAGAGTTCAGCAGCACCCAAACAGCGTGCCTGATCAATTTACGCACCCTGCATTGTGAGCCCATCAGCTTCTCAGCCTTCTCCGCTGACGACGATGAAGAAAGTGAGATGAACATCAGCCACTGAGGGTTTCTGTCTACTAATATGCTGACTCTGTCGCACACTGTTGGTGCTTATTCAGACTTAATTCTCCTGACCACAGACTATGTAAATCAACTTTGGGTCAGGAATTACCACCCGTGTGACACTGATGCAGTCCAGCACCGCTCTAGTGTTTCTTGTCGTGAACTGTAAGAAATAAACAGCACCGATATCCCAGAAACAAAAACCCGGTGCTAAAAAAAAAAAGAGAGGAGACATGCATTGTTTATTATAAGCCTTTATTTGAAAAATAACTTTTCTACCCCACCTGTGTCTGCCTGTTACCAACCGTGAGCTGCTTTTCACACAATAAGTGACTATTCCTACTATAAAAATAGTTCTGCATGGGTGAGAACAGTGTAAATAATTCAGCTGTTTTTATGTGCAACCACAATAAACATCTTTTCATGAAGCAAAAGACACTCACAAAAAAAACACTGAACGAGCCAGAAAATGCAGTGTGAACTTTTCAAAATGAAATACCATTATTGAAATGGATCCATTTGTGTAAAGAGCCATTATTTCAAGTGTTAAGTAACAGATACACTATCTTAATATAGCTAATATTCTGTGCTTCTCACTGCTGGTGCCGCACAAAGACGGGATTCCTTGTTTCACTCCTCTACCAGCTCAAAGTACAACACGGCAATGAGAACTACAGTTAGGAGAGGACGGTTGTTTACTGAAACAAGCCCTGTGTGTTTGGTTTAATAGTCATCAATCTTGTACTCGTAGTTGTAATCCAGGATGGAGTCTGTGAACCCACCAGGTGTCGAGGACTGTCCCTCCCCTACGAGCCACGAGTCGTACCAGGATGTAGTGGTCTCTGGTGTCGTGGGGATTGTGGTTGTTGTGGGTGGTAACGTTGTCGTCGATCTTAACCTCATTAATCTCTGTCTGCGAAGGCGACGGATGCGAGCGATCCTCAGCCTCCTCTGCCGCTCAGTGAGACGTGAATTTGCAGAATAGCCGTTGTTGCCGTTGACCACGTTCCTGTTGCTGTTACCAACCGAGGAATGCTGTGTTCTGCTGCTGCTGTAGCTGAGTCGAATCGGCTTGTTGCCATGGAGGGCCATGATCTGCAGAGACATGAGGAAACACACTTTATACCCTGTAAAACAGACATGTACGCTGGATAAAATGCCCCTCTCAAAACAAGAAATAAATAATTTATTTCAAGGAATTTTTAAAAAATTTTAAAAATCTGCCAATAGAACAAGTAAAAAAATGACTTAAGATTTCTTGAAATAAGATATGATGTTTACAATATTGAGATCTTAAAATTAGTTGGGATTGTTTATTTTAAGCTATATTTTACCAGGATTGGCAAGCTTAGGTGTCTTAAAATAAGCCAGACATGCTGAAAAGTTGCAGTTCTTCACTCAAAAATAGATTTTTGCTTTCATGTAACCTCCTAATTTGAGGTGTATTCAACTTATCTTGAGTTTTCTTGTAAAATATAACTCAAAACAAGATCATTTCAAGATTGTTTGACTTAACAAGATATTAAAGATGTATTTTATTAACCCTCCTGTAGTCCTCATTCAAGGGCACCAAAAATGTTGCTTCCTTGTATGGAAAAAAAAAAATAGAAAAATTCAGCAAAAAAAAAAATAAAAATCCCCCAATTTTTGAAAATCTGCAAAACCTTCAGGAAGAATATTTCAATAATTCCTTAAAAGTTTTATTAAAAAAAAAATCCCCCAAATTTGCCAAGAAAATTCTTATAAATATTTTCAAAAAAGAGTAAAAATCTTGCAAAAAATTCTAAAAATATCTAAAGTGATTGCATATATATCAGTAAAATTTCTATTTTTTTAAGAACATTCACAAAAAAAATCAACCAAAATCCAGCAAAATTCATTGGATTTTGGTTGATTTTTTTTGTGAATGTTCTTAACAAACATCTTTTTTCCTCCAAAAAATGTTCAAAGATGATGAAAAATGTTGAAAATGTGGACATCAGAAGTTTCACTGTGAAAATACCCCCCCCATCCACATTTTCGAACTAAAATGGGTCAATTTTGACCTGCAGGACGACACGAGGGTTAAAACAAGTCCCTCCATCTTGCTGAAATGTCACTTAATTTATTTTATTGTAAATCAAGTGGGATGAAACATTTTGACTAAAAATAAGACAAATAGACTTGGTAAGATTTTGAGTTTTTGCAGTGTATTGATGGTGGTGTCAGTTCAGGGTGGGCAGAGTCTTGCCTGCTTGATGCGGTCCCAGTTGGACTTTGCCAGGTTGAAGCTGCAGGCGGTCGCTCCCGACTGATATCCCACCACACAAAGTTTAGTCACAGGGGAGAAGCCCTCAGCTCGAGCTGTTACTCTGTACTCTCCTGGGTTAAGCAGCCGCCAGTAGTCGCCTGTTGATGCTACAATGGCAAAGAAACGAGAGGCTCTGCTTAAGGTTTCTGTTTACGACTATGCTTCATCAAGCTTTCAAGCACCTGAATTAAAACAATCTGTTTTCAGGAAAGAGATCAGTGTTGTGAGCAGTATGCTGACCTGTGGTGACATCATGGTTTATCCCCTCAACGGATATCGTGGCGTTTGCAATCGGGTTCCCCTGCTGATCCTTCACGATCCCTCTGATGCCACGATGGACCTAAAGAACAGGGATAGCTGAGTCAGTGAAGGAGGCAGACATGTAGCTAACAACAACTTACATGTGTTGTATTCCACTATAGTTCTGTAAAATCGGTGCCTCTACCTTTTCATAAACAGTTTTGTGGCAAATTGGGCTCAACTACATTTAGAAAGGTAAGAATTACACACTAGTCTGAAGGTATGTTTACATGGCTCAGTCAGGTTTAAGTTTTCTTTGATCTTTGTTTCCCTCACGGAACAGGAAATGTGGCGTTTTTTGGTGAATAGAAATGACTTGTAATTTAATGTAACCATAGGATATGATCAGCAATTAAAGTGTTGCTGAAAGCTGTCTTTAAAATTGCTGATTTTCAAGTTCAGTACATTACCAGTGAAAAGTTTTAGAATGCCCCAATTGTTTCAGTTTTTTATTGAAACTCAAGTAGCTCAATACCAATGAATAGCTTGGAACGGTAAAAAGATAAGTGGTCAACTACCAGAGGTTAAAAAAGGACAAGGTCACCCAAAACTGAAAAATAATGTAGATTTCAGAATTATACAAAAGGCCTTTTTCAGGGAACAAGAACTGGGTTCACAACTTAAAGCTGTTCTGCAGCAATGGAGGTTGATCAAGCCTTGAAAGTTGGTGGTACCAAAGGTGTCCCAACCTTTCTTGATTACTCACAACCCCCTCTGTCTGCATAAAAGTAGTGTTGGAGCACACCATGGCACCATACCCTCCAGAGCATTATTTGAACAGTATTGTACAGCAGAAAGTAGTGTGCTACTATAGAAATGGTGAGGAAAATGCAATCAACAATAGAAGAGAGACAGACCATCACAGCACTTAAAATGTAGGTCTTTCCTACAAAGAAACTGCAAAGAAAGTCAAGCTGTAAAGTAAGTACAGTTTTCTTCACCATCAAAAGGCACTCAGAAACTGACAGGAAGAGATGTGGAAGACTCAAAACCACAGCAGAATCAGAACACAAGTTTCTGAGAGTCAACAGCTTGGTGATAGGTGACTCACTGGACAACAGCTTCAAGCACGGCTTCATAGTGGTCAAAGTAAGACGTCTTAATTTTAACTGTGAAGAGAAGACTTGGAATTGCAGCAAGAAAGCCATTGCTAAGACGTCAGAAAAAGGGCCATGAAACACTGCCAGTGGACTACTGAAGACTGGAAGAAGGTATTATGGACTGATGAATCAAAATTTGAAATCTTTGGATCATCACAAAGGATTTTTGTACGCCATCAAGTAGGAGAAATGATGGTTCCTCAGTGTGTGACATCAACTGTCAAACATGGAGGAAGAGACATGATGTCGGCGGCTGTTTTGTTGGATCCAGGGTCAGTGATGTACAGAGTGAGACGTACCCTGAACCAAAACAACTACCACAGCAATCTGCAGCACCATGCAGTACCCTCTGGTTTATTCCTAGTTGGTCATGGGTTCATCCTACAGCAAGATAACAACCCAGAGCCTAAGTCCAAGCTATGCGAGAACTATCTTAAGAAAAAAAAGAACAAGCTGGTAACTCTCCAGACTTAAACCCCACAGAGCTGGTTTGGGATGAACTGGACAGAAGAGTGGAAGCAAAGCAACCTACAAGAGCCACACATTTATGGGAACGTCTGCAACAGAGTTGGGAAGAACTTTCTGAAGAATGTTTGATTTCCATCATGGAAAAAAATACAAGTGTGTTCAGCTGTTATACCTGCCAAAAGTGGCTGCTGTGATGAGTCAAAAGTTTATAATACATTTTGGTTTCTAAATTGATTTTATTTTAAACTTCATTTGTTTAGTTGCCTTGTGTTTTCATTTCAGCGTACAATGAGACATCAAAATGCAGAATTTGAATTTAAAAAACTGTGAAAATTGGGGTGTTATAAAATTTGACCAGTAGTGTACATTTCATTTATATCGAGCAAAATTCAGTGAAGGAAAGTAGTACATTCACTCAATTAAATGTAATTAAGTGCAAGCTTGAGTTAATCTTACTACTTTTTCATGTGACTTATACTCCCACTCTACTACATTTGAGAAGTAAATACTGTACTTTCTACTCTGCAGCATTTATCTGATGATTTAAGTTATTTTTAAGAAGTGGATACTTTAACAAGCTTTAAAGACACACCACTTTGTTAAATGTTAGAACGGTGTTCCGGTCTCACGGAAAGCAGTGTGAGCGTGTAGTCTTCATCACATTTTAGATGTTTATGTGTTGTTAACCACTTCACAAATTGTGTAGGTGCTTTCTTTTTGGTTTCATTTCAGTAAATACCGAAATGATCCAATGTCTCAGCAAAAGTCAACAATTAGAAGAAAAGTTCAAGAACTGAAAACAGATTTGTAAAGGGAAAGGGATGGGAAGTGGAGATGATTGTTGTTGCTTCCCATTGTGATGGGCATTTTGAAAGCATTAATACACAGATTGGAGACGGGGAAGAGAATCCTTCTTGAAAGGAATAGTCTACACCCAGTGAATCAGACTGGGCACATCCTATCTAAATATGTTAACGAGCTAAATATCTACAATCTTTCTCCGGAAAAGCAAAGTACACCTTTAAAGGAGTTAGTCTGATATTAGCTTGTTTTTCTTCTTTCCTCTACTTTTAAGCATCTGCTTCCCCCTGTAGCACAGAAAGGTAATCTGTAGTGTGTTCCTAAATTCACTTCTGTTTCTACTTTTATTTTTAGGCAGTACACCGGTAGCACCACCTTGTTTCTCTTCGACATGCAGAATGTTGTTATAGCGCAACATGTTTCTGTGATGTGCTCTTTGAGATGTTTTTCACCAATTTTGCTGTTGTCTTTGCGGCAATACTAAAAGAAAAATCCTGTGTATGTCCTCCTATTTAGGATAGAGACTTTTTCTGATATATCAGAAAGTGAGAGGTTTAACATTTGATTTTTATCTGGCAGTTACTTGGAGAAATGTAAAAACAATTTATTTTCATTACTTTTTTAAAAGCAACGTGACAAATTACTTTGACTGTTTGTGTGTGGCTCACCTGCTCCATGAACGTGAGCATTGCTTCTCTGTTTTTCTCCCACTCATGAGCCAACTCGCTCTGATGGGGGAACTTATCGCAGCCCAGGAACATGGACAGCTCGAAACAGTTGGTGTGCAGGTAGCTGAAGTCATTCATACCTGGAGAAAAGGTCACACACACTTTAACCTCAGATCCTGCACTGCACAAACCCTCCACCAGGGTGTGCTGTAAACACGGAGACATTTATAGCTATAACTCTGGCTGCTTACTGCCTGTGATTGGCTTCCATTTGGCCCGGTTGACCAGGCCGTGGCCCCCTGCTGCTGTGTCTCCATGGCAGGATCTGTGGTAGCTGTGTGTCATGGTCAGGTGTGTGGAGGCGTAGGAGACAGCCAGCCACCTGAACAGGGACTCGTCTGCAATCACCCGGGGCTCATCTTCAGGCTCCGCGTACTGATAGCCGGCGCTTCTTCCTCTGTCATCCTCCTCCTCTTCCCTGTGGTCATAACCCTGGTTGTGGAAGTCATAGCCACGGTCGTAGCCGTGATCATAGCCATGGCCCCTATACTCCTCCTCTGGCTCTGCATAACCTCTGCTCCTCCAATCTTCCTCTGGCTCCTCATGGTAGCCCCTTCCCCACTCTGTCACGTCAAACCCTTCGTCCTCATACCTGCAAGAAACAATCCTGGTTGAACTTTCTAACATGAGTGTGGTGGAGTAACAGTTACGCAAGTGAGAATGTGGGGAATAAATCAGTGTAATGCAGATGACCGAGCAAGTCGTACTGTCTCTTCTTGCGGCTGTGGGGTTTCTGGCTCTCAGTCTGCTTATTGAGACGTAAGCTGTCATAAGGATAAGCCACAATTGTCTCCCCGCCCTGGAAGTTTGCACCCAACACAAATGGATGGCTTTCCATCCAGGAGATTATGGCCCTGGTCTCCACAGCCATCTGGAACCAAAACAGGAGAGTCAGGATCACACAAACAGAGCAGGGAAAACCGATGTTAGCACAACATACCCTCATTTTTTGTAGAACACAAGCACGCCTACAAAAATATACTTTTTTTTTTGCAGGCATTTATTTAGAAACAAAACCTTGCATCTGAGAAGAGAGAAGCAATAGAGGTCTTATATCTTCAACATTTATAAGCCACAAACCAACATTACCCGTACCTTTCCTGAGCTGCCAGCGTCTGAGTCGTCTGGTATGGGCACATGATGGTTGGGGGTTAGTTTGGGCACCATGCCTTTATCCTCAGCATCCCACAAGATACTGTTCAGGTCAGGGAAGTTCTGGAAGATGTCAAAGCCGTCCTCTGTGAAGTGTCCGGTCATCCAGCTGCTCAGTTCTGATCCCTACAGGAGAAGATTGTGGATAAAGACCACCGAGATTCACTAGCATTTCTTATTTCTGTTTCTTTTTTTAGCCATTTATCTAGATTTTTTTCCCCCACTGACCACTTCAAAAGCTGTCTCATGTCCGTCGGGGTTGAGAGAGGGCACCAGGTGGATGCGTATTCCCTCCACCAGGCGCTGTGCTCTGGGGTTTCTGTCCTTGTACTCTTTGCACAGGTACTGCATGAGAAGCAGGATCAACTCTCGACCCAACGCCTCGTTTCCATGGAGACCTGCTGTGAAGCGAAACTCCGGCTCACCTGAGGAAACAACCGGGAAAGACGTAATTATATGGGAACCACAATTTTCTGGCCTCCACCTGGCGTTTATTAGTATTTACAGGATGCATCAGTGGTGCCATTAAAGTCTAGGATCATTTCAACCAAACAGACTGTTGGGACATTTGAGAGAAAACGGCTGGTTTGGTGAATGCTTGAAATGAAAACAGCTGCTTTAAGAGCTTCATTCTGATATGGATCATGCATAAAGAAGTGCTGAACATTGCAATTTAAACAGTCCTGTGTGCCTGGGTTGTCTTCCCACCTATTTCATGCTCAGTGGGGTTGCCAGAGATGACCATGGCAATGATTTCCCGTCCTTTGGAGCTGCGGCCCAGACTGTAGATGCTGGTGATGTTGGGACACTCGTCATTCACCGACTTCATGAGCTGGACGGATGGGACGATTGAAACAGTCAATGTGCAAAGAACTGATCATAATATTACACAAATGTTGCTTCGAAGGTGAACATTGTGCTCCTGTGAAAAGGTCACATTGCCCTCTGGTGGTTGAAAATGAGAAGGAATTAAACCTCTGCAGGGAAATTCATCAATTCATATTAAAGTGGATAAAAGTAGACCCCTGGGTTTAATGTTGTGAAATTGCATAGTTTTCAGGAGAATAAGGATTTTCAGTGGAATCGGTGCAGATGTTCAAGGGGAGCATGCAGTGATACTCACTGCAACCATCTCTGTGTAGCTGTGGTGCTTGAACTCCAAGTAATCCACAGGAGTCACCTCATTTTGCCTGTACAGAACATTAGCTGGATCTGCGAGTGGAAAAGAACCAGAAGTATGTTATTTATTTTGTGTGCTTTGAGTGTGCGCACACGTGACTGTGTCTGGGAGGCTCACCAGGCAGGGGGCAGCCTAGAACCTCCAGCCTCATACAGAGAGAACCGTTCCAGCTCTGAGGCATGATCCGGATGTAGCGGGCCAGCACAGGCTCCGCGAGCTGGTTCATCACAGGAGTGTCCTTATCACTGTTTCCAAAAAACAGCTGGACAGGGGGGGATGGATGGGAAGAGAGTGAATCAGAGAAAGATGAGGGAGACATGGTGCAGAAAGCAGCAACACAATGAGCTCACCCAGTCAGCATATCCGTCATGGATGGTGGTCCACTCCCTGCTGTCATTGCTGAAAGCCAGGAAGTAGGAAGTCACGTAGTCATTCCTGAAACAAGATGAGGGCAACGTGTTTAATGTAGGAATGTAGGACAAAGTGTACTCGTGTGTTTGTGTGTGTTTGTGTCTTACTCATGTTGGGAGTCTCGTCCCTGAGTTATGACTCCGGTGAATTCTGTCTCCCTGCGAGCATCTATCTCAAACCAGTTGATCCCGTCCTCCAAATTTGCACACCACGCTCCACCTATCATGTTCTCCTCATCCTCAGTCCCCTGGGAACCACACAGACCACAACACATGCGGCTGATTCATTGACGTTTTCAGCACGGAACTGCATATCTGCATATTTCCAAGGCAATTTAATTTATGCAGATGCTGCGATAGCGTGGAGTGAAAAAGCAGATGTGTGTTTTGTACAAGATTTATCAGCTGATTTAATTACTTAGCTGCATAAAAGATTCTTAGACTGTAAAAATGGAACAAATACAAACTGCCAAAGCTGCTAATGGAAATGACAGACTCAGCAATAACAGTGTTTTCCATTGTTGCTGGTCCCTTGTTATTATTTCGAGGCCTGGCAGTGTGTAAGTGATGGCTGCAGCCTGTAGTGTTATTTCTAAGTGTTGAGACCACAGCTGTCCTGCCCTGACAGTCGCGTACCTGCATGTTGAGACGAGCCCTCTGAGGTGCAAAACTGTACTGAGACATCGAGGAGGCTGACAGCTGGTCTGGCTCGATCCTGTGGGACTCCATCCCCAGGGGAGGACACTCTGCCACATATCAGATGATATGTTAATTACATGAATGAAGCGTCTGCATGTCGCTCAGGTTTGAACAGACTCACTCTTTGGCTCTTTGAAGACACGTGGTCTGTTCCTGGCTCGCTCTTCGGCCTCCTTCAGCTTCTGCGCTCTCTCTGTCAGGGGTCAGAAAAACAGTCTTAATGTAAAATAAATGGGCTGAATATTTGTTCCCAGAAATGACTGAGGAACTCATCATTATTGTGCAAATTTCAAACGCCAAAAATCCCCCAAGTGGACGTGAAGGTTTGGAGTGCTGTGAAAAAAAAAAAAAAAAACAGCCCAGATGTTGTGATTTGGCCCTCAGTGGAAGCGGTGTGCTGGAATGAAACTCAGATCATTCTGACATTAACTGCTGAAGAAGACTACAGAAATCATGAATCATATTTTAACACGCTGAACCGTGTGACATATTGACACACTGTAGTTTACTGCTGGTAACATGGCTGCCAGACATCTTCCTGTGGGAATGTAAAACATGTTGTCAGTCCCACCACCGTCAAATTCAAAGCAAAATTAAAGTTTCATCTTTTTCTCCTTGCTTTTAGCTCCTCTGTCATGTCTACTCCTAGTTTATTTCATTGCACTACTGTTTTGTGTTGCTCAGTTGCCAGATTTTACTCAGTTTTCTCTTCATATCTTTTGTTTTTATAGCTTGACCTCTTTTTTTAAATTGACTCAGTGTGCTTTACCTCGGCTTTCCTGTTCATACGCTTGTCTTCACATGTCTATACTCAATGTCTCTGTGATTCCAGCCACCTCTAACATGCATTTATATGCACAATTGCACGTTATGAACTTTTCCTCGCCTGTAGTTTGTCCTTTCTGTCCTCTCTCTTCTATTTCTGTCTCTGGAGCTGCATGTGTCTGATCTGCGGTTACCGCTTCGTCCTCCTATCTGTCAAGTTTGTTTGTTTGTTTGTCACTGCTTTCCATTTCTCTCTCCCCTTCTCCTTTACCCCGACCAGTTAAGGCAGATGACCACCCTGCCTGTGCCTGGTTCTGCTGGTGGTCTTTACTTGTAAGCCCTCTGATGCGCAGCATGGCTCAAAAGTGACCCAAATCCAATGGAAAACGGGTATCTCCTGACCAACTCTGTGTGTCAAAGGGTTACAAGGGAGTTCTTCCTCTCCACTCTCACCAATATGCTGCTCACTGGGAAGCTTAGATTGGTTGGGTTTTTACATATGTAATTTTGTCAGGTCCTGATTACATTTTTTTAAGTCAAGTAATTTCTATTACATATAATATCGCCTCGCCTTCTTGGGATCTTTCTGCATGGAGTTTGCATGTTCTTCCTGTGCCTTCTGGGCACTGCAGCTTCCTCCCACAGTCCAAAAACATGCTGAGGTTAATTGGTGATTCTAAATTGTCCATAGGTGTGAATGTGAGTGTGATTGTTTGTCTCTAAGTGAGGCCCTGTTATATACTGGCAACCTATTAAGGGTGTCTCTTGCCTTCACCCTACGTCAGCTGGGATAGACTCCAGTCTCTCATGACCCTAATGAGGATTAAGCGGTGTGTAGACAATCGTTGGATGGATGAGTGGATATAATATTGCATGGCCTTGATCTACATATTTAAATTAATCTGGGTATTGTTAGGTTTCAATTGTAATATTCAAATTACTCACTTAAATTATGCATACTGCACTACTCTACCACCCACCACAACTGATTTAAACAAGACACAGCAGCCCTGTTTGTAGCTGGACTTGAATGAGTGTTGTTGACCTTGTCTGATGCTTCCAGCTATCCCACTCCAGTCTTATTTCTCTGCTGGACAGCAGTTTGGCTCAACAACTGTATAAATAATCATGAGCAAACTTGAATCTCTCACTCACCTCCAGACACACATCTGGACACATGCACTTATTTGTACACAGTTATGCAGTGTGTGTAGGTATCAGTGTTGCACATGAATGCTTTGAGCCTCTCTAAACTTCTGTTTCAAATTAGCTGAGAATTCTTTTCACTGTGAACCCAGTTTACAGTGAACTGTGCAGAAAGGACGTGCCCTATTGACACCAGACCTGACAGTGTTATATATCATCTGCTCCATGCTTTACTCCTCAACCACAAGCTAACCTCACTACACACAGCAGACACGTGGCAAAAAAAAAAAGAGCTGAGTGGGGCTTGAATACTCATAATCCAATGTATGCAGATCCCTCTCCGTTGATCTCACCCTCTTTGCCTTCAGTCCAACTCACAAAGGGTTTCTAAACCCTTTATGATCCTAATCTTCATTGTGTTTTTATTGGATGAACTTTTGTTCCGGCCAAGTAAGTTAGAACAAGCAGCACAGACACATTAGTATGGTGGGAAACAACATCTGCATTCTGTTAGAACAGAAATGTGACTGAAGGTACATCTACGCTGTGAACTTTTATAACTTTTGTGCTTTGGTCACAGGCCACGTTCTTTGGTCTTTGTCAGCTTCAGTGCTGCATGTAGTTTGACATGATTGTGCAGAATGATTTTATGCAAGAAAGGAAATAAAAGCCCCACATGTGGGCTCTCTCACCTCGTTCTTCCTTCTCACGTTCTTTCGCTGCCCTTTCTCTCTCTCTCTCCATCCACTTTTCATCTGTCTCATCTTCTTTCCTCCCTGCAGAAAGCAAGAAAATGTGATTGTATTTTAGGTCTCATCACAGCAGTGTATAAGCATGCCTCTCTGTGTTTTTGAAAGCCATTAAGAACATTTAACACTAAAGGGGCTCATCATTTGTAAATCTGGAAAGTTATTGACCCGAGTCCTGTTTATTCCTTTTCTGTGCTGTTTGCTTTTTTGGCAGGAAGTTTACTGTGGTTTAACCAGTGGACCTAACAGAAAACATTTAAGGGTGAGTTTCATGTGGATGTGTGTGTCTGTGCACGCACTCATTCCGTATTCGTCGTAGTCATCATACCAAGTCCCCTCGTAGGGAGCAGTGGCCGTGGGCTCTTCTGCGTAAAAAAACAAACATGAAGTTATACCACTCATTTAATCAGTCAGAGGCACAGCTGCATCACAAGTGAGACTTTATAGGATTACATAGTTTTATCTGCAGTTTTACAGCTTAGCGCTGCCCTGATTTATTCAGCCACAACAGTAGCGCTCTATTTGGATGCAACTGTGACGCCCACCATGTAATTAACTTGTTAAATCTTTAATTTACATTTACAAGAATCATAACCTGGTTGGGATCTGATGACAGGGCTTGTTTTTACCCCACAACAAAACTATGGAAAGCTTTGTTGACTAAGTGCAACCGAGCAAACCCACCCACTCCTGTCTGAAAAGTAGGGCAGATTTCCACATAATGTTATTCTCATGTGACGCACTGAGAGTCACAGATGGAATGGATATTTCACATGCATCTTAACTCTTAGCTGAGATTCCTTCCTGGCTCACCGTGCAATCGAAAATGTGTCATATTAACTGATTTTCTAAAAGGTTTAAGTGTTACCTGGTAGATTTTCCACTATGATTTCAGGGCTGACCTCTTTACCATCAGGAAATGGAAGATTGTCTGGCACCTTATCTGCAAAACAATGCAACAGTTACGCACCACAAAAGAAATAGGAGAACGTAGCAGAAAAGGCAGGACGAGCCAGTAAGAGTGAATCAGTGGAAATGCTGGAAGAGTGGAGGTACAGTGCAGCTGGCTGGAATCATAATGGGAGCGTGTCAGTCGGGTCCAGATGAGTGTCACAGGGCCACACGACACACCGTTTCCAGCATCTGATCCAAATCAATCTAAAATAAGAGTTAAGTCCTTCGTCCTGCTGAACGGCTGAGGGGTTTTCATTTTTGAGCCTCTTAATTAGCTCCTAAAGATTAATTGCTAATCTGAGATTAAAATCTATATATTTCTCTGTAGTTGTGTCACTTTACATTATACTCCAATGAGTTTACTAAACATCTAATGATAAGGAAAAAAGTACAAATTCACGTTTCTTGTACTTTAAATATTTTACATTTTGTACAACTTATTATTTCTACTCCACCACATCTCAAATTTGATATATAAATTGTCTTTTTACTCCTCTATATTTGTCTGACAGCTTTATTTACTAGTTACTTTTCAGATTTTTCATCTATTTCTTGTTCAGTTTAAACCATGTATTTAGAAATTTGTTGTTTCCTAACATTAAATTTTCTTTAAATCTGAAAGATTTAGTGTTTTTTATAGGCTAAGACCATTCTCCTACTTATACTTTTCCCACTAAAACATATAAACCTTTAAAAACTGGAGCTGCAAACTGCATCGTCACAAAGATGATATCAAGGCAAACGTATTTAAATTTGATAAAATGAGCATCCAAAAAACATAATATATGTAGTAAAACACTGACAGCAAACATTTTCCTGCAGACTTAGTTCTTTTACTTTTAACGCTTAAATAGTTTGACTTTAAGCAATAATACTTTATTACTTTTGTAAGCTTTGAATGCAGGACTTTTACTTAGTTCAGTATCGTCCCAGTATGGTAATTATGCTTTTACTTGTATAAAGGATTTGAATCTAATCTTGAGCACCTGCAATGCATTTGAGTCCAAATTATCTAGAAAGCCATCTTTTTCCTACTGTGACTTTCTCAAATTAAACAAAGTTCTGTAAACCTTAATGAAGAGCTACTTCTATCACTCTCCATAGTTAGAGTGGGTACGGAAAGTATTCAGACCCATTGAAATTTTTCCACTCTGTTATTGCAGCCATTTGCCAAAATCAAAAAAGTTCATTTTATTTCTCATTAATGTACACTCAGCACCCCATCTTGACAGGAAAAAAAACAAATGTAGAAATTTTTGCAAATGTATTAAAAAAGAAAAGCTGAAATATCACTGTGCTCAGTATTGAGTAGAAGCACCCTTTTCAGCTAGTACAGCCATGAGTCTTCTTGGGAATGATGCAACAGGTTTTTCACACCTGGATTTGGGGATCCTCTGCCATTCTTCCTTGCAGATCCTCTCCAGTTCTGTCAGGTTGGATGGTGAACGTTGGTGGACAGCCATTTTAGGTCTCTCCAGAGATGCTCAATTGGGTTTAGGTCAGAGCTCTGGCTGGGCCAGTCAAGAATGGTCAGAGTTGTTCTGAAGCCACTCTTTTGTTATTTTAGCTGTGTGCTTAGGGTCATTGTCCTGTTGAAAGGTGAACCTTCGGCCCAGTCTGAGGTCCTGAGCACTCTGGAAGAGGTTTTCCTCCAGGATATCTCTGTACTTGGCCGCATTCATCCTTCCTTCAATTGCAACCAGTCGTCCTGTCCCTACAGCTGAAAAACACCCCCACAACATGATGCTCCCACCACCATGTTTCACTGTAGGGATTGTATTGGGCAGGTGATGAGCAGTGCCTGGTTTTCTCCACACACCTGGTTTTCTCCGCTTAGAATTAACACCAAAAAGTTCAATCTTGGTCTCATCAGACCAGAGAATCTTATTTCTCATAGTCTGGGAGTCCTTCATGTGTTTTTTGGCAAACTCTATGCAGGCTTTCATGTGTCTTGCACTGAGGAGAGGCTTCCGTCGGGCCACTCTGCCATAAAGCCCCGACTGGTGGAGGGCTGCAGTGATAGTTGACTTTGTGGAACTTTCTCCTATCTCCCGACTGCATCTCTGGAGCTCAGCCACAGTGATCTTTGGGTTCTTCTTTACCTCTCTCACCAAGGCTCTTCTCCCACCATTGCTCAGTTTGGCTGGACGGCCAGGTCTAGGAAGAGTTGTGGTCATCCCAAACTTCTTCCATTTGAGGATTATGGAGGCCACTGTGCTCTTAGGAAACTTGAGTGCTGCAGAAATTCTTTTGTAACCTTGGCCGGATCTGTGCCTTGCCATAATTCTGTCTCTGAGCTCCTTGGGCAGTTCCTTCCACCTCATGATTCTCATTTGCTCTGACATGCACTGTGAGCTGTAAGGTCTTATATAGACAGGTGTGTGCCTTTCCTAATCAAGTCCAATCAGTTTAATTAAACACAGCTGGACTCCAATAAAGAAGCAGAACCATCTTGAGGAGGATCAGAAGAAATGTACAGCATGTGAGTTAAATATGAATGTCGCTGCAAAGGGTCTGAATACTTATGACCATGTGATATTTCAGTTTTTCTTTTTAAATAAATTTGCAAAAAATTTCTACATTTCTGTTTTTTTCTGTCAAGATGGGGTGCTGAGGGTACATTGATGAGAAATAAAATGAACTTTTTTGATTTTGGCAAATGGCTGCAATGACACACAGAGTGAAAAATTTCAAGGGGTCTGAATACTTTCCGTACCCACTGTATATTTCAGTTATGGATTTAAAACTACGATCTACTGTTTCCTGCTTGGATGCGTCTACTATTAATACACTGAAAGCAGTAGTGATGAAGCAGCATGGAAGTTGTTGGCTCAACTTCATTTCTATGGTTTGACTTAATTTTAAACTCTTGACTCTTAATTTTTTTTGAAAGCTATCTGAACCAAAAATGTTTTAGTTGACAGAACTTGAATTTTTAAGTTTGATAGTAATGTTTAACAGTGTTGATGCAACTAGTTATCCAGAAGGTTGAGTTAATCCAGAATGATTGTCTCAGCTTCTCTATTTTCACAATTGTCATTGTTTTGCATAAATAAACTCTGAAACACAAAATATCACAAAAGAAAAAAAAGTTATAAAAGCCCATTTTGGTCAAATCTATCGCTTTGTTGTACCAATGACCTCCCACAGAGGTCATTATAGTTTCATCTCAGCTTATTCATGTTTCATAAACTCTCATCCCCTCAAACATCCTCTGTCAAAACAAAGAAAAGGACAAAACAAAAGACTCAAACATACATGTGGCATCCCAGTAATCGCTGTCATCTGTTCCAGTCTTCCCATCAACCTCAGGGGCAGAAGGAGTTGGATCCACCTCCTTCCAGTAGCTGTCATAGTTGTCAGTCGCAGTAGCGTACGGGTCTTTCTCCTCTGGTTTCCAGTAGTCATCGTAGATGTCAGGGGTTGGAGTAGACGGATCTTTCTCTTCTGGTTTCCAGTAGTCATCGTAGATGTCGGGCGTTGGAGTGGACGGCTGTTTCTCCTCTGGTTTCCAGTAGTCATCGTAGATGTCGGGCGTTGGAGTGGACGGATCTTTCTCTTCTGGTTTCCAGTAGTCATCGTAGGCGTCAGTCACAGCAGCAGCTGGATCTTCCTCCTCTGGCTTCCAGTAGTCGTATGGGGGATCAGTGCTCGGAGTGTCGGGCTGAGGCCTGGATGGTGTTGGCTCAGCCTCCCAATAGTCATCGTCCGGTTTCCAGTACTCATTGTCTGTCAGAGAAGCAGATGGAAAGTATGATGGGCTCAGAAGTCTAGACAAAAACACATTTTATGGCTCCCAGGTTGATATGAGCAGATGCTTTTATTCTGAGACCAAAATGCTAAACGATGAACAAATAGCGCTTTCTTAGAAATTTGATTCAGTAGCTGGTATTTGGAGAAAACTGAAGTCAGCAGGAATAAAATTAGTTTTTTCTTGTCCACATTGGAACATCCTTGCCCTTCACAACTGGTTTAGGAGGAAGTGGGTGATTATCTACAACTCTGCTTGTTGCCAGTCAGTCAGAGAGGATTGCAGCGTTGCCATTTCGATTTGTTTCCATTTTATTCCTGGAGGTCACTTGTACCATGAACTACGATTGTAAAAGAAACCAGAAAAAAGAAAGGACATCTCCAACTGCAAACAGGGTGAGCTTAACTGACTCCATTAGAATCCACAGAGCCTAGAATTAGTTTTATTTACATGATGTCACAATGTAAAATCTATGGGCTGAAGGGTGTGTGGATGTGGCCTAAAGGAGGAAATACTAATTCACAAAACCAAAAGCGCTAAAACTTTTTTGGTGCTTTCATCAGGTGAGCAATTTTCATTGAGATTTGTGGGCACAATTTTTAAATTTGTTAACCAGTTCTCCATAGAATCGAAGCAGACACAAGGAGGAGACCACACATCTTCATAACATTCTTCTTTTTAATCCTAACCCTCTGAATTTTGTAATTTTCAAAGATCAAAGTCTTCAGGCCCAATCAACTCTGATTCAAGTGACAAATTTTGAGGCAACCTATCAGATTTCTGTGCTTTCTATAACCACAAATGGCTTTATGTGTCTTTTTTCCAACCTGCAGTAATACAAATTAACACTTGTAAGCAGACTTCATGCTCGAAACAGGTGGATGTTCTCTTTAGAGTCTACATGCTTTCCCGGTTTTCAGTGATTAAATGTTGCATATAAAACCCCTTTTTAGCAAGCTAATGTAAGTCTCACATGTCCACAGAATATGTCTTCCAGGTTTCAACTCAAAATGCCCTACAGATTGTTCATTCTACCATGCCTGTATGCCCGATTTTAGTCCTCTTCCAAACTGTGTTTTAACTTTAGCGTCAGACACTGAAACAACCAGTTCCAGTAAATGAACTGCAGCTGTCCACACCCCGCTCTGAAGAGGGCTGTGCCTTTCCTGTTAGTGCCATGGATACCTCGGAGAAAACGAAGCAGGAGAAAAATATTGTTGGCTACAAAAACACAGGAGCTTGACTCTGGATGATAGAACCAGTTACTGTATATAATGATCAACAATGCCTCTGAAATGCCAGTGGTAAGTTTCTCAGTGTGTTGGCTCCGACCATGGCCACCTTAGCAGTACCTGACTCTCCTGGCTAATTTAAAAATGAGCAAAGAGGTGGCTATAGGGTGTAGCTGAGACGGACTCTGCCGACCTTTCTTGGCTATTGACTGTTCTATGACTGCCCCCACCTGTTGCTATAATCTCAGTTATGTGCAGCTTTAAGCCTTCAGACGTTGTAAATGGGCGAAGTATATAAAAATTCCCTCTTTGTACAGTTACCATGAACAGGGAGATTTTCTACAAACCAAAACCATTTTTCATACCCGGTTGTAAACACGTATATTTTTGCTCTGAAGTTGGACATTTTAACATGGGGGTATATGGGGACTGACTCGCTTTAGAAACAGCCTCAAGTGGACATTAAAGGAATTGCAATTTTTTCTTGAGGTTGCTGCTTAGTTTGAATCCGAATTGTACCCACAAAAATAGATTCTTGAAGAAGATGCAACATTAATATGGATGTTTTCCAAATGTTTGGACTACAATGTAGTTAAATTATTAATTTAATGTAAGCATTCTCAGGCTGCACCTGTGTTCTGTTTTGAAAAGTGAAATGTGAGATTTTATTATCTGATCCCCACTCTGTGTGCACTGCTCACCAACATCAGGATAAGGGTAGTCTGTGTAGGGCTCAGGTTCAGTGGGTGGTTCAGTCGGGATTGCTGGAAGCATCAGACAGACAAAAGGTCAGCAACACTTATTCAAGTAGAAGTAAATCAAGTAAAAACATGGCCGCTCTGTCCCGTTCTCACCAGTTGTGGTAGGTGGTAGAGTTGTGGTTGTCTGCCGGTCCTTTTTCTTTCCCTTCTTGTCAGTTTTGGGCTTTTTGGTAGCATTGGGGTCCTTGTTCTTGTTCTTGTCCTTCTTCTTCTTCTTTTTGCCTTCTTCATCTGGCGCTCTCCTCACCCTGCCCAAAACACCTGGACAGACAAGGAAAGCAAGAGAAGTTTAGTAACACTCATTTGCTTGACTTTTCACCACAATCAAATCAGACACTTGCAATCAGAATCGAAATTCCTAGAAAAATCATCTTCCTTTTTGTCTAAATTCTCACCCAGACTAGATGTCTATCATTAGCCTTGTGAGTATCCTGTAATCATTTTATAAATAAACCTTCCTCATCCGTTAATGTTCCATCTGTCAGCTTTTTATTAGTGGGTTGCAGTCAGATGCCAAACTTCAAAATCAATAAAAGAATTTTCCTTTTGTAGACAAAAGTTTATAAAACATGATCAACTTTCTGTTATTGTTTACATAATTTATAAGCAATGCATGTGAGATTTGAATTACACAATTATTTCATCCCTGTCATGTTAAAACACAGTGCTGCCAGGGAAAATCCAGTCTGCCAGATGCATTTCAGTGGTTGCTTGAGGTCCATGACTATTTCCTTTTGAGGCTGTCTGAAGGCCTGAGGTACGTTCATGGAAAACACATCCCTCTCTTTCCATTAGTTGTGCTCCATTAACCACAGTTCAGTTTTAATGACACAAAATCTGTCCAGATACTCAATAAATATATCACTCTCACCTCCGCAGCATCAGCGAGACTCATTAAAAAGCTGGTTTGAACTCATGGGTATTAGAGTTTGAAGCCTGGTAAGTAAGCTCCAGAAAACAGGCTTGTTGCTAATGTCTTCAAAATCCATTCTTCCAGCGTGAATGTACAGCACAGTCAGCATTAATCACGCAGGGTTACAGCAACAGAGGCAGTGGAAAAGGTCAATGTGATAAAAATCTGCCTGCAAGATGCTCAACTCAGTGTCTTCATCTCTAAACTAATGCATCTGAAACAGTAGTGGACAGGTGAGCACATGGGCTTTGTCACGCCTGTTGGAGCTGTCAGAGACTGTGTTAGTGTCTGTGTTTGCTCTTCCATGTCGTGACGATCCCTAAACAGCTTGGATGTCTTGTCTGCGTAACAGATCTGTGTTCTTTTAGGTCTTTCTCCACTTACCTGCCTGTGCAGCCTCGGTGTCCCTTTTGACCTGGGTGCTGTGACCCAGTGGGTGTGGGTCCTCTGAGAGTCCCTGCTCACTTTCTGGGTCATCCAGGGACTCGTCTCTCAGCTGATCCACTGCCTGCCTCTCCTCTTCAGACTGGTGGAGAGAAACTATCCCCCCAGCGCTCTCCCCTCCTCTGGGGATCAGCAGGCAGCAGGACAAGGCCAGCAGAGCCACAGTCACAGTCTGGCTTCTCATACCTGCTGCTCTTCCAACTGCAGAATCCTTCGGTTTGGAGTTTGTGCTTTTCTGTCTGAGCTGTCCAATGCTCACTCCAGTTTACCCTCCAGAAGACTTATATTTCAGCCTTTCTTCTGTTGTATTGTGTCCATGTGATCCACACTTTTTACTCCAGCAGGGAAGTCTCTGCAGCTCCACTCACAGCCACAGTGTCCACCAGACTGAGCTAGACGGAGATGGAGTGGGAGGGGGGTAGGGAGAGGCAGGGAGGGAAGGGAGGGAGGTGGGTTGCAGAGACAGACAGAGAAAAGATACAAAGCAAAGCAGCAATCCAGTCAAATGAATAGACTGGGTTCCTAATTGCCCTGCAGCTCTGGTCAGCTGAAAAAACAGCCAGAGGATCCCCTTCACCTGGCTGACGAGTCACAACAGGTGCAGTGCTCAGACAGGAGACGGGGGGAGGTGGGTGAGGGAGGCCTCAGACAGCAGCACCTCCTGGGTGAGAGAAGGAAGTCAGTTCCTTTCCCTCTGCACCTCCTGGTGAATTCCTCGGCGGAGATCTTTCTCCCTGCAGACTCACCACAGAGCAGAGCAGCGGGAGAGAGGAGAGACTCCTCAGACACCGAATTCCACGAGAGGAGGAGGAGAAACGGGGAAAAGGGGGAGGATGGGGATTTCATGTGTGTGTGTGTGTGTGTGTGTGTGTGTGTGTGTGTGTGTGTGTGTGTGTGTGTGTGTGTGTGTGTGTGTGTGTGTGTGTGTGTGTGTGTGTGTGTGTGTGTGTGTGTGTTTTAACAAAACCAAACGGAGGAATTCAAAGCAAATGAAAACAGGCAGGAGTAAAACATAAATTCTTTTTCAGTCCAGGACTTGTTTTGGTTGGATCTTTGGTTTCCATCTCTTCTCTGTCATTCTTTCCTCACAGTGTTACGTCGTTTGCTTCCTGGAGAAAAAGTTGTGGTGGGCGAAGGGGGCCAAGGAGGAGAGCACACACTGGATGGGAGAATTGTTTGAGCAGATGACAGAATTATAACCTTTAAAGATTTGCTGTTTTCTTTGCCATCCCCCCATCCGTCTCCAACTCTGTCCTCTGTTTGGAGAGGCTGTCAGGGCCTTCAAGTGCTGCAATGTGGTGTATTTTGAAACCAGCCCAGTCAAGGTAAACTTCCACTTCTCCCCAGAGCAGCTTATTCGCAGTGAGAAATACAGCAGATGCACCATGGACATGAAACAACAAACTTTTGAAATCAAATGTCCAAATTCTCAACCAAACCAGAATGTACCTTTATGCATTTTAAGTCAAATTACATTCACAAGCATTGCAATTAAATCAAGGAAGAAAAACCTGGAGCACAAAGTCTTTGCCATTTTCTGCAGACACTTGTGCAAACTGCAATGACTTCATCTCCAGTTCTTGTCCCAGTTTTCCTAAAAACTCCACCGTCACCTGCACTCATCCATGAAAGGTTTATTATCCAGAAACGTCTGATGTCCGAATAAAGCAGCACACTGAAGTCCTATTAGTTCAGCTCAGGCTGAGTCATAAACAGGATTTTCTGTGGATGGGGCAGACAAGACAGACTCACAAATCTGGTAAAATAATTCAGGTCATATATCTGAGTCTGAGAAGACAGTAAAACAGAAATGTTTTTAAAGGCAAATAGACAGCGGAGGATTCGATTTTAAGAAAACCATTGCAACATGTAACCGCCCCTACGAGGGACGTGACTACTGCTGTGAAGAATGCAGAAGATAATTCAGACTACAGTAAGGTCAAACACAGGGCTGTTCAGCTGGCAACACACACACAGGAGATAAAGGGAGAACTTTGGCTTGATTTTTCATTAAAGATATTTTATAGTACAATAAAAGCAAGAGGAAACAATATGTGAATCACATCTTAACATATGTATGTACGTATGGCCAGTTCCTGATAAGAAATGCCTCTTATCTGATGATGGAGGGAAGAAGTGTATTTTTTCACTCCACTGAGCTGCGTTGGTTTTACTAAATTCCTAAGATTTTATAGAATTACACGTATAATCCTCCATGTTTTACTTATTTCTGTAGATATCATTTGCAACAGCTATAGTTACAAGTTACTTTCTCAATAATTTAACATCACATCATATCTATGTCATTAGGATATAAAATATGATACAGTTACTGATCAATACCTGCTAGGAATATGTAAAATTTTAGTCGCTGAATCAGTTCAGAGTACCCAACATTATTGTCATAACTGATCACCAAATTTAAAAAATGCACTTCCTGTAACATTTTTTATAGAAAAATTTAAAAATATGAATAAAAAACAACTCTTTATCCGTTGTGTTATCAAATTTATTTCTCTTAACCTTAGCATAATATTTTCTAATTCAATTTTGTAATTCTAAATTTCTCTACATATGAACTTAATGAATTTTTGTTTACCAAGTTACCAATATTAATAATAATACACAACTTATTACCTTTCAGAAAATATAAGCAGAACATTTTTTTGCTATAGCACTAAACCTGCGCAATATAACTACAGTTAAAGGATTTGAAATACAAATTTTAAATAGCAAATTCTTGAAAATACTAAGAGATATGAAAAATAAGCTGTAAATGTCAAATTAATGTAGCAAAGTAAAAAGTAAAATATTAAAGTCCACTTAAGCACATTACTTAAATAAATGTAGTTATTTTAAATTAATTGAATTTGATTTATTTTATTTAATACTGACAGACATGAGTCTGGTTGAAATGAAAGTGAGCACTTTTAATAGTTCTAATACCTATGTTTTGCAGCATGATTTTCACTGCATGTCTTTTTCCACATATCCTTTATCTCTCATCTCTGTGACCAATAAAGGCAAAAATGAAAATAATGAAAATAAATATTATTGTTTTGCTGAATAAAGTCATAATTCATTCTTCAGAATACTTATTCCACTACTTTACAGTCACAACAGTGTGTACAGAAAGATTCAATAAAACAAACGATTAAAACAGTCCAAGGTTTCATAACAAAATGCGTAAGCACATAAAACTCCAGTCGTCTTATTTCACTCACATGATGACTGTTGACGCGCCATATCAGAGTGGGTGGTTCCAACTGTTATTTTTTTATTTATTCTGTAAGCAAATTAATGGAAGATAATCACAAACAGAAGACGGACAATGACCACAAGCACCAGAAGACCTTAATCTATCTTCCAGAGGACAACAGTGGCCACAGGTAGCGCTCATGCGGTTTAACCAGAGGAGCCTTCACTGAGCTGGCTGATAACGGACCTGACATCACTTTTATACGTGTCTGTAAATTCCTATAAGTCAGCACAAGCAGAGGAGTGCACAGTATGTTGAGCGTCTGTGCACACGGCCTTGAGCTGAGCGTCAGGATCTGCTGGGCAGGAAACAATGACATCAGAGAGAGGGAGAAAAGAGAGGAACGGAGTTGGGGGAGGGAAGGCGAGAGTGAAAGTAAGAGGAAAATGCTGTAATCCAGCAGGCTCACTAGGTACAAATGGAAACAGATTTATATACTTCTATCCTGCTCTGCTCTCTTCGTCCTCACTGATCACCCAGATGCTTTGACACTCCAGCAGGATATGTGATATATGGTTGATTTCTGTGAGCTGCATTATTGACCCTTTAAAGGACTCCTGAGTGATAGAAATTGGGTTTTGTATTCGTCCTTTAGCCTCCATTATACAACAAAGCTAATGCAAGCACAGGCTGCCAGGCGGACTCTTAGCAGGTATGAAAAATGGCTTATGGAACCGAGATTTTGATTCAGGTCAGTCATAAAAATAAAAAAAAAAAGTTGGCGGAAGTATTTTTCCATCTTGTATGTGTCGTGATTCAGCAGGTCCACCACATCCCACTCATCTGGCACTGTGGGATTGGAGCCACGAGGCTGATTGAGCACAGATGTAGGAACATGCAGCATCAAGACTTCTTCTGAAAGCATCCCAGCTTTATTGACTCAGGACCAACATCTCTTTTCTCTGACTGCTTGCAAATATTTCAACATTGCAGGCAACAAAATGGGCGCGCACACATAATCAGCGATGTCTGACTAACTTGTTTTTCTTATGAAAGATAAAGGGCAGACTGACAGGCCTCACACTGGGAATCCAAGAGTTTAAACAGAGTCTCTGCAGCCTGCCAGTGCTGCTTCTCCACCCTAATGATGGAGCACCAGACAGACTCATGAGGTTCACTGATAAAGATAAACATTCAAATGGAGAATAAATAAGGATTAGGTTTAAATTTCACAGCAGTTAACTGGCATCATTTAGAAAGCTAAAGCTCTGACAAATAGTTGGACGTGTGCAGTGAAACGCAAATCAAACTTCAGCTTGTGCAACTGAACAGACCAGTGATGGCAGATTGTTTGTGTATATGAGGCTATTTTACAGCATTAAGAAAACAAAAAACATGTGAGCTGTGTAGCACCCACGGACACAATCAAAGTGTGCACTCTAGTGGCTGAATGACAGAAAAGCTAAAGGAAAGCCACAAATCATAAATGTGTCCCAGATTTGCAGAAGATCAAAATGCATGAGGGGTTCCATGATATACCAGAAGTGACATAACAGTGAAATAAAAAATGAAACGAAAAAGAATCTCATGATAAAAAATTAAATGAGAGTTACTATGTTGGAGTTGTATTTTGGTTGTTATTAATATGTCAAAAAAGAGGCAAAATACACAATTAACAAAAAATAAATATGAAATTGACTGATATCATTCATTTTTTAAATAAACTACCTTTAGAGATTGTGGCTATATTGTGATTGTGAATTCTATTGGGCACATCAGTCATTCTGTAAAAATCTGATGACAGTTCTAAACTGCATAATAAACCCTGCATAAAATACTGAAGCTTCACACAACCAAAGGAAAGTTAACCAATTGAAAACAACAACAACAACAACCAAACATGAATTACTGTTTGTTCAGTCAGAAATTTGGTGTCAACTCGTCAATGTAACCCTCTGCTGCTCAACATGGGTCAAGAGATAGGCATTTTCCATTGAATATGGGTCACTTTTGACCCATGTTGTGCATCAAAGGGTTAAAAAATATTGTTTTGTTCGTGCTTGGATGAATTAAAATGTGATATGTTTGTGTTTTGTATATTTGAAGATGATTTGCACAGTGGCGGATGCAAGGGCGTCAGTTTGTTTTTAAAAGTGGGGGGGATGGAGACTTGCAAAAGTGACTTTTGAGAAGTGCTTGGGATGATGACTGCAATTGATGTTGCTTTTGGTATGCTACTATAAAATGCTTAAGAGTTATTTCATGTTTTAAGTAATTGTCATGTATTGAATAAAACCCACTTGAGAGCGGTGCCGACACTTTTACATGAATTACGAACCCCTAACGATGTTGAACTTCATGTTGAAATCAGCATGTCAAATAGACCACCTACATCTCAACAGGATTTACAGCTCAGGGACAGCACATAAACCAACCACTCAACTCTCTTCATCGCAAATAAGATAAAGGTTAAGTCATTTTGAATACAAAAGAATAAACCAGGGGTCACTGAGGATCATAGCTGGAGTAACATCGGAGCACAAGCTGTTACCATGACAACCCATTCAAACCGTATCGTATATCCGTGACCGGGAGAATATTGACTTTAAGCCTAACCAGCCATTCCCACTCAAATCAAACAGTTTTAGCGCAAATCAACTCAAGGGGTAAAAGGAAAAATTACAAAAACACAGATAGCCAGCTCTCCAAAAAAGCCACCACGATAAATCTGTCCCATGACTCAAACTCAACTCAAACTGTAGCAAAAACACAGTAAATAAGCTGCGGAAGAAGAAAATATCACAATATGAAGCCTTCTTTTATTACCTTTCTTGTTTGTAGACTTGAAACATGTATCATTATAATTATGATTATTTTCTTTATTAATTCAAGTGAAATTCCACCATGGATGGATAATCCGGGTCATGACCTCCTCTTCTTCTTTATTTTCATTTATGTAATATTCTTTCATTGACATTACTTTATAGAAATCTGTTTTCACTTTGACATTAAAGAGTTTTTTTCCCAAAAAATTTTTTGTTAAAAAAGCTAAATTTTATTGACCATGATTGATTTATGAAAGCAATAAAAGGGTAAAACATCAAAGGGGGTGAATACTTATGATAGGCACTGTATATATATATATATATATATATATATATATATAGACACACACATATATATAGACACACACATATATACAGACACACACACACACACACACACTCACTCAGATATTCCATTAGTTAGGAAATGTCAACAGTCGTAATCATGGCCATTGCTTACTCAGCTTCATTGCAGCTATTTGGGAACCATCAAAATAGTTTTCAGAAAGATGTACTGTAAAAGACATGCTAACCTAATGCCTAATACCAAGTTATTTTTCTATTACAGGTTCTGCTATGCCACAGCATCCTTGAGAGGTTCCATTTTCAGCTGCTTTATATTTTAAACCACAGGTCACTGGCTTTGGACTGCATACAATCTGTGTGCACTCACTACCTGGCTTTTTGTAGTGCTATTTTAAGTAGCATTGATTTATTTCTAAGCAAATCTTTCAGTCCAAATAGGTGCAGGTCAAGCAGGATGCCCCAAGATTTATTTTAACCCTTTAACCCTTAGTACCTGCATTATCTTCTTGAAATCCTTTTATCGGTCACAACTATCGCAAGCCTGTTGGGGGTGTCAAGACATACTATCCACAGAATACTCTCAGAACACAATATGTCAGTGATCTCTCTCTCAAAAAACCTGGTTCAGTGATTTCCATAACCTCCGCCCCAACCCCCAATTTGCCCTTCCTTTCTTAAATCCTTGAAAAAACAGTAGCCACTCAAGTCCACTCTCACCTCACCAAAAATAACCCGTAGGAGCCATTTCAGTCTGGTCTCCACTGAATCAGCCCTCATCAAAATCACCAATGGCCTCATGCCAGCCGAAACTGGTTTAATGTCCTTCCTCGTCCTTCTTGACCTGAGTGCGGTCTTTGACACCATCTCAAACTCCATCCTCCTCAGTCGACTCTCCTCACTTGGTATCACTCACACCCCCCTCTGGTTTCTGTCAGATCTCAAAGACCGCTCTCACTTTATACAACTCAAGTCCTTCAAATCGGACATGTTGAGGATGCTCTCAGTCAGACAGCTGCTTGCTGTGGTGGACATGATGTCTTTCTCATCATGAAGCCTGTCAATGCAGTTCATCCTGCCTCACTCCGACACAGACCAGTGTATTTATTCAGACTTTGTCAGAAAATTTAAACTTGAGGCTTACTCTTCAAATCATTACCCCCATTGTGTGCAAGTTACAATTATTTATAATGCAAATTCAAACCCTGCTTAAGCTGATTAAAGTGAAGTAAAAAGTATCTCTCACACACTCACCTTTATTTACTCATTAATCATGAGGCTGTGGACAATATTTACTCATAATCTTGTACCCAAATAACATGAAAACATCATTACTAGATTGAAAGACTCACAAATGTATAGTTTGTGAACTAAATATGTGGTTTTACTAAACTAATACAGTTTATGTTGTTTTTGTAGTTGTGCTATTTGGGTTTTTAGTTATCAAGCTCATTTCATTAATTTATGTCAATTTCATTTTGATTTTCAATCAATTGATGCAGCAAAGAATAACCCTGCAGAATGTTTGCAGCCACCTTTATAAAATGTCCACCCTGCTCATAACCATCAAGTAGCAAATGTGTATTTACCATAGCAGCATGTTAAAGTCCATGGGATTGTTTCGAATCCAAGATGAAGCAGATAGAGCAGAGAGTAACAGGAGGAAACCATCAGTGCTTTAAAATGATCTGATTTCAGCTCAGTCCACAGAGGTCAGAAGCTGCTGCACCCGTTCAACCTCTGGACTTCAGTAAAATCGACATATTCAAGAGGTTATATGTAGTCGTGGGTGATGTGTCTCTCATTTGGATGTATTTTACTTCAGATTTTTAGTTTGTGATTGAGTCGCTATATTATTTTCATTTTCTTTTGTCATTGTCTAGTGTGTTTTTGAAGGAGTCACATATGTTTATGAGAAACCAGTGCTTTGAAAAAAGATTTTTTGAGACTAACATGGTTTTAGAACCATAAAATGAAGTTCTTTGAATCCTAAAATTACAGGAAGGGTCTATAATGTCAAACTTTTAAACAAACAGATACAGGTCCCTTGTTTTGACTTTTTATTTTAGTCTCTCTTATTGAAGTTTGATCAGATCAAGCATTTGGTAGCAGTGTGGAGGAAAAAAACTTCCTGTTGCCAGGAAGTTGAAAAAAAACCTCCATTTGGGATGAGAGTACAGAGGAAGGAAGGAGCATGAAGTCTTTGCAGGTCGGTGAGGCCAGCTCCAGAGATACCTACAGAGAGGACCAGACACAAAGTTAGTGACTTACAATGGTGGCATCCAGCTTCTAACTGTATGGAGAGGAGATGAGGAGAGGGGGTGTGCTCAGTGCATCATGAGAAGTCCTCCAGTAGTTGGTTTATTTACATTTAGAGAGAAAAAACAACTAACAATGAAGTAAATGTAGTGTTGAGGCTGTCAGTCACAGCATCTACATTTCTAGTAAAGGCATCCACTGGAACGACTTTATCTGTAAACACATTTCATTTGAGAAATTTACCTTTGGAGTAATCTGGAGCTTCTCTTCTTCTTCTCTGGTTGATGCTGTTGGTCATCTTCTTCCAGTTCTCTGACAGGTTTCTTCTGTTGTTGATCGTCCTGAGGCTCCTCGAACTATTTCTTTGTCTTCTTAGATTTTGAAGTCACAGTTTTGGAAGAACAGAATCACAGACGTGTGTGTCAGATTCACATTTAGTAGTAGTATGTAACAATACACTGTCACCAGGTTCATTGTATTTAAACTGGTACCAACCTGCTGGTCATCTGGTTCTTTCTGTCCATGTTCTCTCTGTGTCTCTGTGAGGTTTTCTCTTTGTGCTCCGACTTCCTCCTGCAATCCAAACACATACATGGAAGGTTAACTGGTGATTCTAAAGTAAATCTGAAGTGTTAGTGTGAATGGTTGGCTGTCTCTTTGTGATTGCTCTGAGGTGGACTGGTGACCTGCAGCCCCTGCAACTCTATATCGGATAAAAGGTGTAGCTAATGGATGGATGATGCCCTTTGTTATAGGGCACAACATACACAAAATAGTGAAGCACAATAGAATTAGATTTCTTTGTTGTCTCACCTTTTGCATCACTATAATAAGCATCCCCTCTTCCGTAGTCTGAGTTCACATGCTGGGGCTGCTCCTTATCGGGTTTCTTGTCTTGATCTGATTCTACATTTTATCAGGTGTCTTGGAGAGAGAGCTCTAAAGAGAGCAAAAACACAACAAGAAGATTAATTAAATTACAGACAAATAATTACATTTGAGCTGTAGAGCTGCATATTAACATAAAGTATCGAAAGAACCAGTTCACTCCATGGACTCACTTTGTATTAGTTGACTGGTCTCACATCTCATGCACTGGTCCTGGACATGTTTCCCATCATCTTTTCTTCAAAATGACTTATTTCTCCTCGATGTTCCATCCCTGTTGAAATCATTTGGTGTCCAGGAAGCAGCTATGTAGAAAAAAAACACATGTAGGTTGATTTTTCCGTTGATTCTGACAGAACTACATTTTCTCAGTCAGTGATATACAATATACTAAATATACTGTGTAAACATGCAGTATCTGTAAGGTGATTCTTTCCCAAGTTCATGTAAATTACCAGTGCATTCTGTTCCTTGTACAGTTGTCCTGTCGTCTCATCGCAGGCTGGTTGGCGTCTCTAAGGTCGTCTCTGGTGGGCTCGGTTCCTCGTCTTCACGTGTCTGCTGGAGCTGGGCCTCATCTGTTGGGTCTTCTTCTCATCCTTCTTTTGGTTTGAGTCCCGGGGTCATCAGAACTTGGAGATGGGAGAAAAAAAAACTACAGGAAAATGTGTTAGAATCTTGCAGAAAATGTATCACATTCTATGGAAGAATTAAAGACTTCTTGTATGCTAAATCTAAATCAAAAAACATGTATGTCACCATGCCACCACTGTAATGCGCCCCGTGAACCTCATATTCATCAAATTTAATATACAATTAAATTTAATGAAAACGAGGAAGGAAAGGAGTAAGGAGAGGTAGAGGAAGAAGAGGAGGAGAAGGAGTAGGGAGAGGTAGAGGAAGAAGAAGAGAAGGAGTAAGGAGAGGTAGAGGAAGAAGAGGAGGAGAAGGAGTAGGGAGAGGTAGAGGAAGACGAAGAGAAGGAGTAGGGAGAGGTAGAGGAAGAAGAGGAGGAGAAGGAGTAGGGAGAGGTAGAGGAAGACGAAGAGAAGGAGTAAGGAGAGGTAGAGGAAGAAGAGGAGGAGAAGGAGTAGGGAGAGGTAGAGGAAGACGAAGAGAAGGAGTAGGGAGAGGTAGAGGAAGAAGAGGAGGAGAAGGAGTAGGGAGAGGTAGAGGAAGACGAAGAGAAGGAGTAAGGAGAGGTAGAGGAAGAAGAGGAGGAGAAGGAGTAGGGAGAGGTAGAAGAGAGGAGGAGGAAGAGGAGGGAGAGGAAGAAGAGAGGAGCTTGAGGAGTTGGGAGAGGAAGAAGAGAGGAGGAGGAAGAGGAGGGAGAGGAAGAAGAGAGGAGGTGGAGGAGCGTGAAGGAGTAGGGAGAGGAAGAAGAGAGGAGGAGGAAGAGGAGGGAGAGGAAGAAGAGAGGAGTTTGAGGAGTTGGGAGAGGAAGAAGAGAGGAGGAGGAAGAGGAGGGAGAGGAAGAAGAGAGGAGGTGGAGGAGTTGGGAGAGGAAGAAGAGAGGAGGTTGAGGAGTTGGGAGAGGAAGAAGAGAGGAGGAGTAGGGAGAGGAAGAGGAAGAAGAGGAGGAGAAGGAGCAGGGAGAGGAAGAAGAGAGGTGGTGGAGCGTGAAGGAGGAGGGAGAGGTAGAGGAAGAAGAGGAGAGGAAGGGAGGGAGGAGGAGGAGCATGGAGGAGAAGGAGGGGGAGGAGGAGGGGAGAGAGGAGAAGGGGAGAGAGAGGGGCAGGGCATGAAGGAGGAGAAGGGGGAGAAGCTGGAGGAAGAGGGGTGAAGGAGGAGCAAGAGGTGGAAGAGGAGGAGGCAGAGGAGAGAGGAGAGAAGGTGGGAGCAAAGGGGGAAGAGCGGAAGAGAAGCGAGGAGAGAAGGGGGAAGCAAAGGGGGAAAGAGCGGAAGAGAAGCGAGGAGAGAAGGGGCGAGCAAAGGGGGAAAGAGCGGAAGAGAAGCGAGGAGAGAAGGGGGGAGCAAAGGGGGAAAGAGCGGAAGAGAAGCGAGGAGAGAAGGGGGGAGCAAAGGGGGAAAGAGCGGAAGAGAAGCGAGGAGAGAAGGGGGAAGCAAAGGGGGAAAGAGCGGAAGAGAAGCGAGGAGAGAAGGGGCGAGCAAAGGGGGAAAGAGCGGAAGAGAAGCGAGGAGAGAAGGGGGAGCAAAGGGGGAAAGAGCGGAAGAGAAGCGAGGAGAGAAGGGGGGAGCAAAGGGGGAAAGAGCGGAAGAGAAGCGAGGAGAGAAGGGGGGAGCAAAGGGGGAAAGAGCGGAAGAGAAGCGAGGAGAGAAGGGGCGAGCAAAGGGGGAAAGCATGGTGTAGGTGGTGAATGTGTGTGTGTTCAAACCGTCCGGAGTTCTGATGCTGGAGGTCTCCCTGGATCAGTGGAGGTCCCAAGTCCTCTGGAGACAGAAACAAAGCAACATTTCAACCCTCACAGACTTCCTGCTCCTCATACTAAACTGGATCCATGTGAAGCTGCTCAGACACTGTGGGTTCCACTGATTGTTCTCCTCAATGTTTAGAGCTTCACATGTTTTTGCTCCTCAGCACTGACAGAACAGAAGATCTAAATAAATGAGCAGCATCAGAGAAGAACTTGTTGCTGCACAGTACAGGACACCTTCAGTCCCTGGATCTACTACAGGCAGCAAAGTTCCTTTTTACCCTGAATGCATTTCTGCTCAAAGATCGCTCCAAAATTCCACACATACAGGTTTAAAAAATAGAGAATAATTGAGAAAACTTTCAAGGCAGCCTTTTGCAGTAAAATTGTTGAATTGTCTCAACTATTTGCTTGTTCATTGTCCTAAGTCATATTTCATTGTTGCACCACTTACATTGACATTGTTCTGTGAAGAGTCACTGCTATTCATTCTTCATTTGGCCAATATAGACTTGTTTATTTGCTGAATAGTGTGATTCACAGAACTACCAAAGTCATTTATTGTGGGTTTTTTTTTTGTGTGTGGCATTTTTGTGGTTTTACTGAGAGACAGGAAAGTGGGGAGATAGGATGGGGGAAGGACCTGCAGCAAAGGGCTCGACATTATTTACATATTCTTTCCTATTCAATGTCTACATAGGTATTATTTTATTACTTATTCTTTATAAATGACTAAAAACTGTCCAATCTGCATTTTTGTATCCTTAAATTGCATCATTTTCTTTCAAATACCAGCAAATATCTACAAAAAAACTAAGATTTTTGTTCTTGAAAATTAAACATTGTGAAAATACTGTGTAATTTGATGGTCAAATGTTGTAAAAGAACAAACTACCGTTCATAACAATACAGATTTTTTTATATGCACCTTATTCAAAGCTTTTGCCTGAATCATTCAGTTTACATGAAAATTTATACTTTTTTTTAGTAGTTGTTATTTACCAAAATACAGGCAAAAATTGCAGCTGGAAACTTTTAAAAAAAAATGCTTTGCTCACAGTGATTCTGGCTCAACCAGTCAATTCTAAATACAACGAACAGATTCAGATCCAGTCCCATGCAGCAGTGATGCATCTACACAGAAACGTGAATAAAATCATTTCACTTTTGTCTCCACCATCAAACCAAATATCCACATCTTACTAAGGGGTCTGAGCACCTTCACCGATTTCTTCGTCTTTCACAATACTATGTGTGTTTACAAGATGATGCCACAATCTCCATCGCCGCTAGAAAACACTTGTAGACAACCAGCTGCAGCGCACAACACCGTATGCGTAATTACGCACGCTGAACCTCGGGTACTTTGACCAAGTCACGCGGAACCAACAACGGAACTTCTCCCAACAGGGGAACAGCTTGACTCAGAGTGAAAACACATTTCGGAGTGATCGACTAACAACATGTGAAGTTTAATTTTCCTAAATGATGTCAAATGACAGATTCAACACAACAGCTGCTTGCCCGCTAACAAGCAGACACTGACTTCAGGTCAGTTCACAGCAGCACAAATCTGACGGAGTGTTTGAAGCAACATCTGAGCATCAGTTCACAAACAGGATCAGCTCTGAACTGAAAAGGACCTGATGCTCCGACAACATCTTCTACCAGACCAACTCAGCTACACTGTTTACGTTTGCACATTCTGACGTCATGAAGTTTACCCCAAATGCCTCCATCATCTCCATGGTTACCAAAAATGCACATTGCTCTTATTTTATGAAAAATAGCCCAGTCGCCATGTTTATCTGAAACTTTTGACCCTAAAATGTACATAAATTAATTATCATATTTTAGACTTAAAACATTTTAAAAATGGTCTAAAAACAAATAATAGCTCATGGTGTTGAAAGGCTAATTGATGATTAGAAAACCCTTGTGCAGTTATGTTAGCACATGAATAAATGTGTGAGTTTTCATGGAAAACATGAAACTGTCTGGATGACCCCAAACTTTTGAAAGGTAACGTAAAACAAAACAAAAAACAACAATTTAGCATTTTGTTAACATATTTCAGGACTTTTATATAATAAAACTCACAAAAGAACTATTTTACACCAAGAAAACATCACTCAAGCTGTGTTTTACAAACAGGACGTCGAAGTTGTTACTTAACAGACTTTAAATTCAACAAATTATTCTTATTCTTTGGACTGAAACCGTTTTCAAAGTGTTCACAGAGATCAGAGGACGAATGAGACAGGAAAAGCATGAAATTAATTTTCTTACCTGAATGCAAACTGCAGGTATGCGTCCAACTGGTGCTTTCTTCGGCAAGTTCTTCTTTTTCTTCTTTTTCTCTCGATAATCCGCTGAGGTTGGTCTTCAGTAAGGTTGTTTTTGAGATGCTGTCCGGCTTTTGAGAGCTTTCTCGCGTTGAGGTCAATTTACAACTAGTCTAGTCAAAGTCCAAGTGCAAAAAAGAACCGATCGAAGTTACGGGCCTTTTATATGCGTTCGGAACGTTTCCATGGATTCAAATGATGCACGCACGCGCCTGTGCGAGGAATTTTGATTCGAAGTTCAGAAAATAATGTCATTTTATTTGTTTCTAATCTTGCCTTGTTGCATGTACTCACAGGAGTTTACACAAAGTTCACCTTGTAACTCCAGTCCAACATCTAAAACAGCCAAATCACATTTTGTTCGTAACGACGATTTATCTTAATAAAGACTCATGACACTACAGTGGTGCTCAGGATTCATCCAGAAAAGCTTTAATACAAATACCTTCACCCTATAAACCTTCGGTCTGCGTGGAACAGCTGGAATGTGTGTACAAGTCCACAGAATAGTATTTGTCTTAAGTGACGCCACGTGCGTAAATTCGCGTAAAGACGCACTGATGGTGATGCTGCCGGTGTTTATTAAAGTCAGAGGAAACAATGTGACACACAGCAGCAAACATGACTTGTGGAGGTGTTTAAATGTTTCTTCCGAATCCACAGTGACATTCAGTGAAACCTTAACAACGTTATTTTTTCTGACGTTAATCCAACAGGTTCCACATCTGTCTGGATGCTCCGTGGAGGCACGGGGGAGCAGTGCCCCCCCCTGTGATCTGATTGGCCACCCAGTGTGCCAGGGCCGGAGTGGGACTCATTTTCAGCCCTGGACTTTCATGCCTCAGACCGGCCCATTTTAGATCACGACCTATTACTATTAAAATCATGTAATTCTAGCCTTGTCTTGTAATTCAGTGTGTTTTTCGAAAATATTTCCAATTCAGTGCAAGTAAGGGTTGCTTCACAGTGAGGATTTATTCCAACATGAGTACGCATCTCCAGCATTATTCTTTACAACAATATCAGAATCTATATTCTGTTCAAATAAGTGTTCAAAGATATCTAAACCTTAAAAATGAAATAAAAGAAGACATAAAAACATTAATTTTAAAAAATAAAATAAAAGGTGTTGCACTTTCTAATAACACTATCATCTCTTTTTCCTCTTCAAGGAAACAGTTCCATCACAAATTAAATTTCACAAATATGAGAACATCAGTTAAAGGGCTAATCTCCAAAACTATTCTTTACAACATCACAACGTCCTTTTTTGCAATATCAAATATCAAGCAAATTAGTTTTTACAGAAATCTAATTCTCATGAATAAGGAATACTTATTGCACTGTTGTCTGGACGTTTGTTATTCACAGTATAACATAACTTGCTAATGAAAATTTAAAAATGAGTAACAAGCATACGTCTGAATGACAGTGATCTGGAGAAGTTTGTTTGTTCATCACTGTAAAAAAAAAAACATCCTCTCAGCTCTCTATCGTAACTATCAGGCAGCGATACTCCTTCCTGTTCAGTGCTAAAGTTATTGATCTGCATAAGCAGCACATGGCTAATTGAATATTCATGAGATAAGCACGGTCGAGCCGGTTAGCATTCTAAAGGCTATCCAGGCTAGCAGCGGTGAAGGCGTAAAGCTGATGGAGGGATAAAAAAACAAAGGGACAGCACAAAACTGCCAACACACGGAGGACAACACCTAACTATTACTGGACCACAGGACAACACCTAACTATTACTGGACCGGAGGAGCCATTTTGTTTAAGTTTAAGATGAACAGCGGCTGCAGCTAAATTCATTGGCTTATGAAGATCATAAGATCGTCAATGGGTGAGCGACACAGTTCATTTAAAATGCAGAGTTTGTGTTGGTGTTTTTTTTTTTTTTTTTTGAGGATATTTGGCTGTGAGCTGGTAATCAGAGTTTAAATGCTATGGGCTAACTGGGAGTTTACTCAGGCTACTGGTGACTTAATGTGTGAAATGAAACCAAGTGTTTATTTTCTTATTGGTGCCGCTTTTAATGCACTTTATATGCAGCTTTAGTGTTAGATATAATGTGTGCCATGCACTCCAGATATTGGTGGAGTTTATTTCAGTGTGTGTTGTTGACCAGAGAAGAAAGTTAGCATCCAGTAAATATTAGCTTTAATGTTCGCGATGCTAACCGAGCTAGCTGCTCAGTCGTAGCCTGACTAAAGCTAATGTAGCATTAATCTAACGATGTTTGTGTTGAGTTTCATGTAAACAGCTGGTGTGTTGTGTTACTGTAATGTGGTACATTTAGTTAATAAAACGGTTCAAATTAATGTAATGTTTATAAAACCCAAATGTGATTAAAACAGTAAGGTTAAGGTTCTGTATTTCAGTAGTCCTGAATATCTGCTGAGTCTGAAGTTAAACTGCAGAAAACAGTAAATCTACTCTCTAGTCGTTCACATTGTTTAATGACTGATTCACACGTTGTAGTACGTATTCCGTAGTGTAGATGGGAAAAATAACCTCCCAGAATGTGTTCAAAGTAATGACAAACGCTACAGTTATTACATCTAAATTGTACCACAGATAAGCTGGGGAATAAAATCCTCTCCTAAAGTGACTACAGGCCTTTCTGTCTTTCAGTGCTTGGAAAATATATATGACAGAAGAAATCTTTCCAGATACTAACCCTAAAATGAACCTCTGCTGTTGATGCTGATGACAATATGATGCTGACAACCAATAGCTCATGCTAGCATCATAAAATACATATAATATTAATAACGAGTTGTTGTCAACTTCTTCACTGTCTTTACCGGTTTCTCCGTTTCTCAGCTTGTTTCTATAAAAACAGAACCAACCAACAGTTTCAAAGCGAGGGACTCACATGCATTGACCCCATAGAGCCCAGCGTAGTGCCTCGACTGCATTTTCATTTTTGATTGGCAGTAGATTTGAAACCAGATCAGATAGATACATCATTCTTTTTGCATATAAAATCTGGGCAGTTAGACCAACATTTCACACATTCACCAGGGCTCAGAGCACTTTTTGTTTGCTGTGATGGGTTTGTAAAAATACACAATAAAGCGCACATAACAAAAGTCTTTATAAACCAGAACATGGGATGTTGTGCAACTTTTTTTACTAATTTGAGGGATACACCTACACACGTGGACAAAATTGTTGGTACCCCTCAGTTAAAGAAGGAAAAACCCACAATTCTCACTGAAATCACTTGAAACTCACAAAAGTAACAATAAATAAAAATTTATTGAAAATTAAATAATCAAAATCAGCCATCACTTTTGAATTGTTGATTAACATAATTATTTAAAAAAACAAACTAATGAAATAGGGCTGGACAAAAATGATGGTACCCATAACTTAATATTTTGTTGCACAACCTTTTGAGGCAATCACTGCAATTAAACGATTTCTGTATTTGTCAATGAGCGTTCTGCAGCTGTCAACAGGTATTTTGGCCCACTCCTCATGAGCAAACAGCTCCAGTTGTCTCAGGTTTGATGGGTGTCTTCTCCAAATGGCATGTTTCAGCTTCTTCCACATTTGTTCAATGGGATTCAGATCTGGGCTCATAGAAGGCCACTTTAGAATAGTCCAACGCTTTTCTCTCAGCCATTCTTGGGTGTTTTTGGCTGTGTGTTTTGGATCGTTGTCCTGTTGGAAGACCCATGACCTGCGACTGAGACCAAGCTTTCTGACACTAGGCAGCACATTTCTCTCCAGAATGCCTTGATAGTCTTCAGATTTCATCGTACCTTGCACACTTTCAAGACACCCTGTGCCAGATGCAGCAAAGCAGCCCCAAAACATTACTGAGCCTCCTCCATGTTTCACCGTAGGGACAGTGTTCTTTTCTTCGTATGCTTGGTTTTTGAGTCTATGAACATAGAGTTGATGTGCCTTACCAAAAAGCTCCAGTTTGGTCTCATCTGTCCAAAGGACATTCTCCCAGAAGCTTTGTGGCTTGTCAACATGCATTTTTGCAAATTCCAGTCTCGCTTTTTTATGAGTTTTTTTCAGCAGTGGTGTCCTCCTTGGTCGTCTCCCATGAAGTCCACTTTGGCTCAAACGACGACGAATGGTGCGATCTGACACTGATGTACCTTGGCCTTGAAGTTCACCTTTAATTTCTTTGGAGGTTGCTCTGGGCTCTTTGTATACAATTCCAACGATCCGTCTCTTCAATTTGTCATCAATTTTCCTCTTGCGGCCACGTCCAGGGAGGTTGGCTACTGTCCCGTGGGTCTTGAACTTCTGAATAATATGAGCCACTGTTGTCACAGGAACTTCAAGCTGTTTAGAGATGGTCTTATAGCCTTTACCTTTAAGATGTTTGTCTATCATTTTTTTTCGGATGTCCTGGGACAATTCTCTCCTTCGCTTTCTGTTGTCCATGTTCAGTGTGGTACACACCTTTTCACCAAACAGCAGGGTGACTACTTGTCTCCCTTTAAATAGGCAGACTGACTGATTATGAGTTTGGAAACACCTGTGATGTCAATTAAATGACACACCTGAGTTAATCATGTCACTCTGGTCAAATAGTTTTCAATCTTTTATAGAGGTACCATCATTTTTGTCCAGGCCTGTTTCATTAGTTTGTTTTTTAAATAATTATGTTAATCAACAATTCAAAAGTAATGACTGTTTTTGATTATTTAATTTTCAATAAATTTTTATTTATTGTTACTTTGTGAGTTTCAAGTGATTTCAGTGAGAATTGTGGGTTTTTCCTTCTTTAACTGAGGAGTACCAACAATTTTGTCCACGTGTGTATGCAGTTTCTTTCTTCTTGCTTTATTCTTGCAATTTATTGTGGCAGTTAAGACATAAGTCAATACATATTATTAAAACTTGGGATATAAGGGTTATATTGATGTAAAGCAAATAAAAATACTTCAAAAAATTGAACTCCAGTATGTAGAATTGTAAGAATATGTCCTGGAGGACTTGCACAATGGTAGGTGTTAAAGGGTCTACCGTGCACTAACATGCACATGCACTGACCACTGAAACATAGAACAAACATATTTTTCCAGCTATTTAATCACTGAGCTGTTCTGTGTATATTTGCAGATCTGTAGTGAAGAATCATGAGACTCTATATTTGTGCTGCTTTGGCTTGGCAAGAAAAAAAGTTTCAGACCGTTCTCAGATTTTACCTTCAGTGATCTCAGGGTGAATTCCTTTGGTCTTATCTTCTGTTGGTACCAGCGACTGTTTAACTGGGAGAAATCTAAGTTTAGTAGTGTGAACAGTTGTCTGACAGATGGACTGGAAGCCCTGTGGTTTCCACAACACATATTCCCAGGGATATTAAAGCTCCTTGAGTCAGGGACAAAAATGAGAAATGCACTCCCTGTGAGTCTGAGATTTATTAAAGCATATGACTACGGCTGCCACCAGAACTAAGCCTAAAAACACATTTTTGGGCCCTGGGCCTACATTCATTCAGCCCCCATATGGCAAAGTTCCAGCATTTCCTAATGAGGCTGGGATCCAAGGCAAGATAAGGTAAGGCAACATAAGATTAACTTTATTGATCCCTGAGGGCCAGGCATGCCAAAGGGGAAAGTGAGTCATTACAGGAGCAAAGCATGGAGGTGTAGGAGGGAGGACAGAGTGAAAGGGGTGACAAGTTGGTATATTGTGCAGGGAGAATGCCCTGCAATCAACATTCAAGCTCCCAGCAAGTAAAAGCAGGGAAGTAGTGGAGCTAGCAGTGAAACAGTCATGCTCAACAACACTTCAAAACACGACTTAATTCTGTTGAAAGGCATTGTTTTTATTTGCAATGTTGGCAATTTCTCTCAAAAGCCCAAACTTTAAATGTGTATAAAGGTGGCTGCTGCATATAAACACATTCCAGTTAATTCTAATTCTGTGTTTGGGTTAAATAGTGTATTGACTGTGGGAATAGCAGCTATGAGTATAACGCC